>NW_027458815.1:0-40280 GCF_050624435.1 Tenrec ecaudatus
TACCGGGTCCTGCTCCAGCCTCACCGCCGTTCCTTTGTGTGCCCATTGTTGCCAGCCACTGTGCCAATCCATCTTATTGAGGGCTTTATTTAATTAATTTATTTATGCATCTCTACTGAGTAGGATGCCCTGTGGCAGGATCTTGTCTTTCCTGATAACATAGCCAAAATACTTGAGACGAAGTCTGACCATCCCTGCCTCTAAAGAGCACTCTGGCTGTGCTTCTTCCAAGGCAGATTTGTTTGTCCAGTTAGCAGTCCACGGTACCTTCAATATTCTTCCCCAGCACTACAATTCCAATGTGCAGATTCTTCTTCAGTCTTCCTTATTCATTGTTCAACATTCACATGCCTATGAAGCAAATGAAGAAGATCATGGCATGGCGCTGGGGCACCTTATTCTTCAAAATAGCAGCCTTGCTTTTCACACTTTAAATAGAACTTGAGCTGCGTATTTACTCAATGCAATGTGGCATTTGATCTCTTGACTAAGCTGCCCTCAATGTTGATTATGGATCCAAGCAAGATGAAACCCCTGGCAACTTCAATGTTCTTTTATCATGATGTTGCCTATTGGACTAGATGTGAGGATTTCTGTTTCCTTGACACTGAGTTGTAATGCATAGTGTAGGCTGCAGTCCTTGGACTTCATTTTCAGTATGCAAGGTTGTATCATCTGAATATCATAGGTGTTAATAAGCCTTTCTCCAATCCTGATGCCATATTCTTCTCCATGCAATCCAGGGGCCTTAATTATTTGCTCAGTTTACAGATTGAACAAGTGAGGTGAGAAGACCCAACTCTTGACACACACCTTTCTTGATTTCAAATCATGTCATATACAAAGGGATACCCCCTAAAACCAGAATTGGGCTGGCAGAGCTTTCTTAGTATGTGTTTTCCCCACTGGGCAAGCATTGAGCAACTCTCTCTGAGTTAGTGTATCCAGTGGTGTCACCTGGGGAGGTTCTCTATGGTCTCAGTGGATTTTTTTCATAAAACCAGTTTCTCTCAAACCTCATTTCTTGTGATGGTTGATTTAAGTGAACAGCTTGTGGCTGTGAAGTTTTGTTTCCTGCTCGGGAAAAATGACACAGAAACTGTTGCGATGTTGAACACAGCTTACAGGATAGCACTATGGGAAAAACTCAAGCGTATGAGTGTTTTCCTTGTTTCAAAAAAAAGGTGAAATGTCTATTGATGACAAAACTCATTCTGGACATCCATTAACTTCCCAAACAGATTGAAACATTGACTTGTAGTGCATTTGGAGTTCATTCCACCACGTCAGACTGTTAGTCAAGTCAATCTTTCTATTTAGAGCAGTGGTTCTCAACCTTCCTAACGCCACGGCCCTTTGATGTAGTTCCTCATTATTTTTGTTGCTACTTCATAACTGTAATTTTGCTACTCTTATGAATCGGGCGAACCCTGTGAAAGGGTCATTCGACCTCCAAATGGGTCGCAACCCACAGTTTGAGAACCTCCGATGTCGAGGTTCTATAAGGATAAATGTAATTACTTTGAAATGAAGGATTATTTAGTGAAATTGAAAATATGACTGCCAGTTCTTTTTAATGGTACATTTTATTTGCCTTAACTACCGTATATACTTGAGTATAAGCTGACCTGATTAACAACTGAGGCACCTGATTTTACCACAAAAACTGCATAAAAAATGTGCTGAAAAATTTGGTTTATACACGAGTATATAACTAATTATTGTAACATGCATTTTGCCATTTACAGAATATTTGATTCTTGGTTATGGGACTACAGGCTCAATATTGGATGCAGTGCATACAAGAAAATAATTGTCTAGTTTTGGAGGGAGAAAATGTATTCTTGCTGACCATTAAAAACAAATGTCAGTCTGGGTGTCAAATTGTTCCTTGTTACTGATGAAAGCCATCTTTATTAATATTGTTATGTGAAGTGTATATGGATGTAATTTAAATAAAATCTTCCAACCTATTTTTTCTGGTTAACCTCCTGTTGAAAATTTCCTTTTTTTCTCCAGATAAATTGAAACTGACTCTATAGTTGGACAAGATATTCATGTGATTCTTTTAGACCCTATTAAAATGTAGATTCTGATTCAGTGTACGTGAGATGGATGTTGAAATTATCAGCAGTGGGTTGAACTGGAATTCCCGATGTAAACACCCTGATTTAGACCTCCACCCGATTGTTAGTTTGCTGTGCTCTGATGGCTGCGTGTTGCAGTGATCCTAGAAGCTATGCCTCTGGTCTTTCAAGTACCAACTGGGTCATCCGCAGTGAATAGGTTTAGCAGCGCTTGTAGACTAAGACAGAGTAGGAAGAAAGGCCCGATACAAACATTAACCAATGAAGACCTTAGTGATATGAACTGATCATTTTAAGACTAGTTTGATTTGAACTGGTCGAGTTATGGAATAGAACAGCACTTCTGGTCAAGTAGAAGACCACTAGAGTATCTAAGGAACAATTTGGCTGTACTTCTTTGAATACATATTTATTTGTTCTTCTCACAGTCCACAATACTTTCAGTATTCTTCTCCAACATATTAATTAAAATGCATCAATTCTTCCATCTCCCTTATTCATTGTCGAATTTTCACTTGCATATGAGGAAATTGAAAACACCAGGGCCTGGTCAGGCACACCTTAGTCTTCAAAGTGACCTGCTTGCTCTTCGACACCTTAAAGTAGTTTTGTGTGGCAGATTTGCCTAATGAAATATTTCACTAAATTTCCTGGTTACTAAACAGAAGGCAGCTATACCAAGATTATTGAACAGTCAGTAGGCTGACAATCATTGTCTTACCACATCAATGCCCCATATGCTATAGGAAGATATATATCATTCTAGCAAACCTGTGACTGACATTCTCAGTGAGTATTATTTTAAGTTTTCCCTGGCAGCCAACTCCCATTGTTTGTATAAGTAGCGTCCAGCCATGAAACGATTGATTCTGTACAAGCGAATAATTCAGGTCCTGCGATAGGGAGTTAGTCTACATTGGACCGATATCTCTATTTAAAAAAAATTAGGTACCAGGGGCTAATCAATGACAATATTAACAGAAGATCTTTTTGCCTCAAGGAGGTGATCAATAAGACTCTCTAACATAAATTGACAATGCGGTCTCTAAAGGGAGCCAAATGCAGATAAAAATCCATACATCCAGAAATAGATTTTGGGTTCATACGATATCCTATAGAGAACAATTAGTGCTTACATCATGGCCCTGCTTGATAGGGAACCGAGGATATATGAATGCTATATCAAAGTGTGGTGAAGAAATTAGATGGTGCTTTACTATCAGAAAAAAGATAACATCAGAAGTCTTAAAGGATTGTTTCCAAATAAGCAGCCATCTAAGTGAGATGTCAACTAAATCCACTTAGAAGTACACCAATATCAGTGACCACCAAAGGATTATAAACCATATCATCTGAAGCCAAAGGAGGTCAACAATATCAGAACCTAAATTGTGAGACATTAGTTTGCAGAAGGCTATGAGTGATGGGGGGCGCCCAAGATACGTTTGTGAGTTCTACATAGGAAATAAGTCTTCCTTGATTCCCTAGATCCATAATTGAGGGATGGGACGAAACTGGTTGCCAAACCAAGGGCATGGCAAGATGACTCTAGGGAGATCAAAATGATAACCTAACTTGAGCAGTGAAAACCTTGGCAGCTGATTTCCCCTCTGTTAAGCCTGATCTGGTTTTCATCATTTTCTGTAGTTTCTTTCTTTTTTTCATTACGGGGTTTATCTTCGATGTATTTTATCATTGAGGGTAAGCTCCTGTGATGAATGTTGGGCCTGATCTGGTTTTCAATATTTTCTGTGTTGTGTGTGCGTCTGTGTTTTTATACTGGGTTTTATTTTAGATGCAATTTGTCTTTGGGGGTAATTATCTTGAATTTTTGTTACATTTTTCTGTTGATCAGATCCAGGAATGATGAACCTATAGAGACAGCAGGCAGAATAAGGGTTTCTGGGAGTATGATTGAGGGTGATGGGAGAAGAGAGAGAGATGATGTCAGAGTTCAAGAAGGAAGCGAATGTTTTGAACCTGATTGTGGTAGCAGTTGTACAGTATTGCGCCATGTGATTGAACTATGGGATGACAATATATTAGCCCCCAATAAAATGGTTTTTGGGGGAAAAAACCAACAAAATAAAATTTTTGCAAACACTGATCTTTCCCCTGTTTATTGTGATGTTACCCATTGGTCCAGTTGTGAGTATTTTTGTTTTCTTTGCATTGAATTGCAACCTATACTAAAAAGCGACTGTCCTTCATCTTAATCAGCAAATTCTTCCTCCTCCTCACCTTCAGCAGGTAAGGTTGTATAATCTGCATATCACAGGTTCTTAGTATGCCTTCCTACAATCTTGATGCCAATTTCTTCTTTATATCATGCAGCTTCACAGATCTTTTGATCAGCATGCTATTGCATAAGTATAGTGAAGGATACAACCCTAACACACACCTTGTTTGATTTTAAACCAATGTGTACATCCATTCATGTTCCTATGGCTGCCTCTTAGTCCATGTACAGGCTTTGCATAAGCACTATGATATCAGCATTTTGGAATTCCCGTTATTCTCAATGTTACCCAGAGTTTGTTATGATGCACACAGCTTCATGACTCTGCATAGTCCATCAATAAAACACAAGTAAACATCTTTCTGGGATCTTCTGTCATTGTTAGTCTTGTTGCATGTCCTCTTCTGAATCCAGCTTGAAATTCTGCCTGGTACCTGTCAATATGCTGCATTGACTATTGTTGAATTATCTTTGGCAAAGTTTTACTTCCATGTGGTACTTATGGTTTTATTTGATAACTTCCATCTTCATTTTGGTCACCTTAAGCTCTTACTTTATCCTCTCTGCAGTTTTCTATAGCTGTATATGTTCAGGAGTTAGCTTTAGAGTCTATTCTGATATGGATTTTGATCTCTTTTTGCTTCCTGTCTTTTAAACACCTTTTGTTTTCTTCATGTATGAGCTTCATGTCAACCTACAGATGACAGATTTTCTCTCATTAGTTTTCTATGGAGCATATCTGTTCCACAGGTATTCTTGAAATTCAGATGGGATATACTCAAAGTTGTATTTTAGCGATGTCAATTTGTTTTCATTTTCTTTAGTTTCAACTTGAACTTGTGTGTGAGCAATTGGTGATCTGTTCCACAGTTGGCTCATGGCTTCACTTTGGCTGCTGATATTGCATTTCTCCAACTTCAAAATGTGGTCCCTTTGATCCCTGTGTACTCTACCTGTTGAGATCCATGTGTACAAGTCACAGTTTATGTTGTTGAACAAGGTATTTGCATTGCAGAATTTGTTAACTCAAGTCCATAGTAACCCTGTAGGATAGAGTAGAACTGCCCCTTTGGATTTCTGAGACTAAATCTCTATAGGAGTAAGACAACTTCATCTTTATCTTTCAGGGCTGCTGGTGTGTTTGAACCACTGACCTTGTGGTTTGAAGCTCAATGCATAGCCCACCATGCCTACAGAGATCCTTAAGGAGTCATTGTTCTTGCAAAATTCTGTTACTGTTTCTGTCAGCAGGGTCATAGTTCCCAATGACTGCCCCTTTTTCTTTGTTGCCAGCTTTTGCATTGCAATTGCCAATAACTGTGATGGCATCTTGATAGCATATTTGTTCAGTTTCATACTGAAGAAATTGGTACAGTTCTTCAATGTCTTCACCAGTAGCTTTAGTGTTAGTTTGTAAATTTGGATACAAGTTGTATTAACAGGACTTCCTGTAGATGTATAGATAATATTTTATCACGGACAACATTGTTCTTCAAGGGAGCGCTTCAAGTATTCTCTTTGATGATGAGTTTGACACTATCCCACTTCCCATAGCCAAATCACTACCTGATTCAAACTGATCAAAACCATTCCATTCAGCTCACGAATATGTAGGATATTGATCTCTGTGTGTTCCATTTCATTTTTGGTGACTTTCAACTTTACTAGATTCATACTCTGTTGTGGGGGAAGCCAGCCCCCCACAAATAATCATGGGTTCAGTAAGCACAGTTGTACTGTTGAGCTATATAAAGATTATAATAAAGTCATAGAGAAATGGGAGAGATGGGAGAGAGTAAAATAAAGAAATCAGACACATTTCTTGGTAGCATGCTCACCTCCTGGATGGCCATGATCTCAACAGCCAGGTCCATGCACAGCGCGGGCAGAGAGGGCAGGAGGAAGATTTATTACTAACCAAGGCTTATATATCTTTTGGGGGTGTGCAAGCCCCCTAATTACAGGTAAAGACATATGTCACAGGAAAGGGTTGTACTATAGGTACTACAGTAATGAGGGAGACAATCTAGGGGTATACGCACAATAGGAAGGGGAGTTATTGGGGGTACACATGTGACAAGATGGGCAGATCCTAGACTCATGATGGTGGGCTAACCTTGATTGCCCTTGAGCTGCAGACTCCAAGCTTTCAGGGGAAGCATTCCATTGTCCCTAACAGCAGGGAGTGAGCCCCACCTGTGGTGGGACCAGACAGTAGTCTGATGGCTGAATGCCTTCAGGGCGGATATCTCTTAAGCATCTGACCTCCCACCATGTGCCTGCAAACAGCCTCTAATGTCTGGCATATCTTTGGGGGAGACAAAGCTGGGGAGAAGTCTTTTTTATATCCCACACTCTGTACATTCTATGTTCTAGTTATTAATTGATATTTGTAGCTCCTTCTTATTTTGATGCTCTGTCTGTAAATGAAGTTTCCCAAAGCTTTCCTCTATCCACATTATTATGGTGGACTCTGCCTTGAGAAGGCAGCTCTTCCTTATCTTATTTTGAGGGCCTTCCAAGGTGAGGGGCTCAGCTTCTGGCACTTTAGCGAGCAGTGTTCTTAATCCCTCAGCAGTGGGAGCCTGGTCCCCTTCAGGTACGCAGCTAACAGTGTTCCCCTCGTTATAGTGGTCAGTGGCTAATACCTGATTTCTGCTTTGGGGTCTCTGTGTGGGAACGCTCGCTGAAATGCGTTTCCTTTGGTGGCCCTGGCTGCATTTAAAGTACAGCGTCACAGCCACCGGTGAGTCGTCCATTATCTCAAACTGACACGCGAGGGGTGGGATCGCTCCTTCGGAGGAGCCTTATTCATTTCCCCGCTTACAGAGGCAAAGATGTTTCATAATGTGCACTGACCAGATGTGTCCAGTGAGAGGAGGTGCAAGAAGGTGGAGACCTTAAAGAAACAGATTTTAATTAGAGGGAATAGAGTTCGGAGGGGAGGGAGTCAGGGGCAGTGTCCGTATTTCTCCTTAATTCACATTAAGACTTCTATTGAGGAAGTGAGAATATGATGTGAACTGGAGGGTGGGACCCTCACAGGGGTAGGAGAGTTTCTGAAAAAATAAGTAGTGCTGGTCAGGCAAGTGAGTGAGTGAAAGAATGAACGATTGTTCTTATACCATTAACCCGTGCTGTTAACAAAAGTAATTAGGTTATGTGCACGAGTGATATTCTAAAATTATTAGTCTTTGGGAAATTGTCATTATTTTTTTGATCACCTATTAGAACACACTTACCAGAGATATTTCTTCTCAGAATTCAACGTCTACCCATCATGAAATTGCCAGTGTGGGAAACTGCTGAGACCACAATGAAGACATATCGTACAATCTCCACCCCCTTGCCATTGTTAACACTATTTATTTTCCTTTTAAAGCTCCTTAAATCCAAGATGAAGCTAGCTTTTAGCAGTTATTCTCTTTTATCGGATTAATAGTAGAAAGAAAGAAAATGTAACACATAAAATTAACACCTAAGCTATTTGATTACCTATCAGGGTGAAATATAAAAGATATAGCTTTGACTTTCAAAAGATTGTTTGGGGAATTCGTTCTGCTCAGACTTCCCTTTCTGCTAGTCTCCCACACGTTTTCTCATCAGTTTTCTTGCTAGGAGTGTATGCAGGGCAAGCAGCCCAGTTTTAGTAATTGTGCGTGTTTTGGCTTTTGCCTAATCAACACCAGGCACTCTGGTTTTTGCATATTGACATACATTGTAAATTACCCAGGGGTATCAGAGAGGAAAAAACTGCTCTACTAGGTTTGAACAATGTCAGGTTATGAATTATATCATTCGAAGCCGAAATACTCCAACCCAATCTCGCAAATTCCATTCTGAATTTGATATGATTATAGTATGCTTTTGTGATGCTGTGTATAAGGAGGCTTCAAAAAGTTTTTTGACAAAATGGAAGTGAAAAATAATATAAAATTTCCATGAACTTCTTGGATCACCTCATATGGACACCTACTAAAATTAAATTCCTGTGAAGGCAGTCACTGATTGGGTGGGGTGCAGACTCAAGGAGATTTAAAATAGAAGCTGAGTGTTACTGACGCGTTCCAAGTAATTTCCTAATTTGGAATTTCTTTTCTGAAGTAGGGTCACTTATTACACATTAATGGGTCAAATTTAAGTTTGATCGATATTCTTTTCAGAAACAACGTTCCACTCATTTTCTTTGCAAATGCTGGCACTAAAGTGTTGTTACAGAGATATTTGTATATTTTCTTTTAGATTATCAGTGATTTAGTTCATTGTAATTATGGACAGACACAATAGGAGAATACTTTTTACTTTTATGACCTGGAGACTTTCATAGGCAAACAGACAATCTTTACCCTAGATACTTGTGAAATTTTATTAAATTTTCACCATGTTATATTTTAGAGAGAAATGGTACTACACATGAATCATAAGTGGTCTGGGTGAGAGATAAATTTGTTGAAATAGTTTAACCAGGCAAGATGAGATTGTAAGTGGGATGAAGTAATTTTACAGAGAGGAAAATTGTCCTTCTTTCTGACTTGCTTGCATTGCTATACTACGGTTTTTCAAGTGGCACAATCTCTAGAGTTTTTGCTATTGATGTAGCTTATAATTTGTATGAGCATGTTTAATAATATCTAGTGTATTTTAAAACCTTAATTATATATGCATCTATATATGAGTCATAATCAACTGACAGTAAGAAATGTATGTATGTATATATATTTATATCATATATATAATTTCTGACATCCTAATTTTATGTCACTGGAAATATATATGAAAATATGAATACTAGTTTCAAAGTTCTTTTATAAAGTTCACATTTCAAAAATATTTATGGAAAGCTCACCAGATTCTTGTCTTTTGTTAGGCTTTGAGGTGCTAGCCCATATTTCCCTACTCACAGTTGACTGATTGGAAGTCTGATAGGAAACTAGAGACCGTTGTCAACTCTGCTGAAGCCAGCAGAGGGGATTATGGGAGGTTAAAGGTTAAATAAAAAACAAGGACAGAGTCCATCTAGGTCAGATAAATCCTTAGAGGCTTCAATTAATAAAAATAAAGATATTCAAGTTTTTAAAATTATGAAAATACCATTTGATTTAGAAATACATATTGGGTATGACTCAAGCAGAGTGGGAAATCAGAGTGACTGTAATTATAGTAAAACATTGAACCCATTTTTCCTTACAGGTTGGTAATGCCTACCTTTACCTACCAATTCCATGATAAGAAAGTGTATTACATTAAAACAAAGCATATAGAACTTATCAAAGAACATCAGTTTTTGAGGCTATTGTACGTTGTTTCTGTTGTGCTTTACAGCTACATCATAGGGTGCAGCGCTAGTTGGTAGCATGTTGCATCTCCATTTTAAAGGAAAATAAGTAGTGGGAGTGAGTGGAACAGTCTCTCTGATTATCATTTGTTCCATTTGGATGGAAAAAGGAAGTTCTCTTCTGATTTATGCCTTGAAATAATGTTTTATTTATTCCATCTGTTTATCACAGAGGAGACGGATAGCTTGGGGCTTGTTACCCAAAGGAATCACTTGTCCTGCTTTCCCCCAGTTTGGTCTCATCAAAATTCAAGAACACTGGTGCGACAAGAGTAGGGTGTGGAGGGGACAGACAAGGGAAACAGGAGGGAAAGAGGAGAGATGGAAGTGGGGCTGTAGAAAAGATAAATGGTTTTGCTGTCAGTGCAGTGGAATGAAAATGAAATCAGCGTAGGCCATGTCATTTCCCCCATCATTCCAAACCCCAAACACTGCTTTAAATAAAACATATTTCTTTTATTTCCCATTTCTTGCTTGCTAACTTAAAGATAAATGACTTGCTTGCAAGTGCAGTGAAAAAGAAATAAAATCAGTAACAGGCAGTGCCCAAAAATGCCCCAGCTGCTTAACGGTCTGGCCTTGAGCAATACACAGTTTTTATGGAAAAGTTTTACTATTCGGCTGTTAAGGAAACAAAAGCAACTCTCCCCAACTCAGGCCCCTAATCCTCAAAAAATAAAAGCAAAGACAAAATAAAATCTAAACCTCAACAAATCCGAGCAATCCAGAACCCTGCATGTCGTGTACGTAGGGTGGTGACATTAAGGGTACGAGAGGAGGTGTCCAGCCTGGAGCTGCGTGAGCACCATTCTGAGGCCACTGGTGCTCGCCCCTGTGATGGGCTAGCTGATGGTCATGCGCCTACAGCCAGAGGTCAGGTGCTGTAATTAGACCCAGGGGTGTTCCTAGGCAGGCAATTGGATATCGTTTGTGAGCAGCAGTTTGGAGCAGCCTCAAAGGTTGGTAATTAGGCAGCGAGGTAACTGAATCAACTAGAGAGTTACTGATATACAGGCCAGGACATGTGTTCAGAAGTAGAGTGAAAGCACTTTTAGATTAAATATATCTTAATAAAAATAATAGGAACCATTTAGCTAGTATCTCTTTGCTTGTCACTAAGCGAAGCGGTTTACACATATGATCTAATTCTTACAACTTGGTGATTTTCTGGGGCAGTATTTAGTGTGTAGTAGATTTATCTGGAGGGCTTTTCCCAACATAGATTCTTTGGTTCCACTCCCAGGGCTTTTAATTCAGAAAGTCTGGGATGGGGCCTGGGGGTTTGCCTTTTTAGATGGTTCCCAGGTGATGCTGCCACTGCATCTCTCAGGAGTGTATGTGGAGAACCATTGCCTACATAAACTTGTCTGTGGTTGTCGTAGCCAGGTTAACATTTGAGGAGTTTATATGCAGCATGTATTCTGTAGGCAGCTCGCATGTATTTTATCTCATTTACTATTTATAATGGCTTTGTGAGGTATCATGTGCTCCTTTCAACAGAGCCTCTTGGCTTTACAGAAGCTATAGGACTTGGCCAAAGCTATCGATCTAATAAGTAGGAAGCCGATTGATCTTTAAGTGCTGGTCTCTAAAACCCTTGTTGTAAGTACCACACCTCAGAATTTTGAGTGTCTTTTAAAATAAAAAAGAAAATACTTAAAAGAGTTCACCTGCCCGTATAGCCCACGCAAGGAATGAAAAACGCTCGGATGGTTACATTTCTTTACTCTGCATGGACAGTGCAAATACAAGACATTGAACTCGCAGGGAACTTTTTACACCAATAGAGCGCATTTCATGACTTTGCTCCTAAATAGACTAAATGTCTCTGATCTGAGATGCTTCCCATGCATTTTGCTCTCTTAGAGTGCCCTCAAAGACTGATGAGGTACACATTTCCTGAGGGGCAGAATAATGTCTGGTATGACTGAAGAAACTGGGCAAGACTTTATGGAGGAGGTAGGACTTGAGCGAGTGTAAGTGGGAAAGGGAGCAGGTGTGAAATGCTCGAGAGATGAACGGGCAGTTCAATAGATAAGTGCGGTGAGAAACATGGCCCCAGCTAAGGGAATGGTGTAGAACAATGCAAGGGGATAGGGATGCGGAGTTAAATGTGGGTGACCTTGATGGCCAGCATGGGAAATTGGATGCAGAAATGATTTGATCAACCCTCAAGTTTCAATCTGTATGCTGAGCAAATAAGTTGAGAACCTGGACTCTAAGAAGAAAAACTTGCCATCAGGATTGGAGGAAGACTCATGAACAACTCTTGATATGCAGATGACGCAACATTGCTTGCTGAGAGCGTAGAGGACTTGAAAATGTTCACTGGTAAAGGAAGACAACGCCCTGCAGTAGACTGATGGTTGCCGGGGGCAAGGGAAGGGGCTGTGGGATGGAATAGGGAGTCAACAACAATGGGAACGAGAAGGAAGGAAAGGTTCCAAAATTGACTGTTGTCAGGACTGCACAAACCTTCACGTGGCTGAGTTATTGAACTGTACGTTAATTATAATGAAATGAAATTATAAAAAAGAAAGACAAAAATACTCACAAACAGGAAAAATCATAAGTAGAGAAAAGAAAGAAGTTGTCAAGGATTTCATTTTACTTGGATACACAATTAATATTCATGGAAGCAACAATCAAGAAATCTAATGACATATTGCTTGCATTGGTGAATCTGCACACGACCACTTTAAAGTTTCATTTTGAGGTCTAAGGCGTGACTTTGCGGTCTAAGCGATGGTCATTTCAGGTGGGTCCCATGCATGTGAAAGCTGAATGATGAGGACAGAAGATTGATGCCTTTGACTTTTGATATTGCTGAAGAATATTGAGAGTACCATGGACGGCCAGAAGAACGTACACGTTTGTCCTGGAAGAAGAGTAGCCATAATCCTCCTTAGGCCTTCATCTCATGGACGTTGGGCATGTTATCAGAAGAGACCAGTCCCTGGAAAAGGGCATCGTTTTTGTAAAGCAGTGAGTCAGTGGCAAAGAGGACGACCCGAACAAGGTGGATTTACACAGTGACTGCATCAATGGGCTCAAACAGCAAACACGCGACGATGGAACAAGACTGGGCAGTGTTCCGTTCTGTTGGGTGTAGAGTTGCCTCAGCAGCGTCTAGCAGCAGCACACACAGGAAAGAGCCCTGGTGGTGTAGTGGTTAAGTGCTCACTGTTAACCAAAGGTCACAGACTGAACCCACCATGTGGTCTGCAGGTAAAAAGACTTGATCTGTTCCTGGAGATGTTCGGTTCAAGGAAGTAATGACCGTAGTCAAAGGCTTTACTTTCTTCACAGCCGCATTTGTTTCTGTTTACTTTGCTAGTTCTAGGGGAGCACGTCAATTATCTTTTTTTCCTTTAAATAATTTGCTTTATCTGTTTTTAATTTTTTTTGAACAGTTTTATTGGCATATAATGCACATATCATACCCTTCAGTAATTCAGCCATCTTAAGAGGAGTTGTACAATCCTCATCACCGTTTTAAAATATTTTCTTTTTTGTTGTACTCATTGTCATTAGCTTCCCATTTGCCCCAGCCTCTCCAGCCGTACCCTCAAGAAACTATTAATACTGTGTCTATAGATTTGTATATCCTAGATTTCATATGCAGAAAAACATACAAAACAACACCGCCAAAGCTAACAACAATAACAAAGGAAAACAGAGAAAAACTTCAGTTGAAAAGGGGATAGAAAATAGAACTAGAACACAAAGGAGCTCAAATGATAAGGTGTTTTAAATGACCATTTTAAGTGAGCTTCATCTGCGCTGACCTATTTCCCATTGCACTCTGGATGAGCATAAGGCTGTTCACAGCCCTGATCTGTGCTCTGAGAGGATTCACTGGCAGCTCTGTCCATGAATATTGTCTCTTCACTTAAAAAAAAAACAAACTGAAAAAACTGGACAATGTGTCAAAAGGGTAATCAAATGATAAGATATTACATTTTAACCTAAATATACCCACCATAATCAACCTTACGATGCTCTTTGTCGGATAACAAGTCTATTCATATCCCTTGACTATGGTCAGAGGGGACTCAGGAGAAGCTTATTCCACACGTGGGCTCTGCAAGTGGATTTGGACTTCTACTCTCAGCACAGCCTTCTGCAAACCAGGCAGGTGTTCAGAACTTGGCTCTGAGACCAGGAGGGGAGGGAACACCTTTAGAAAGATTTGAGTTTTATTGCTTACCATTTTTTTGAATCACACAGTCTGGTTTGCTTCTTCTATGTGGACTTCGTTGGCCACTTACTTACATGACTGCTTGTTTGAAGACAAGCCTTTAAGACTCCAGATGTGAGTCTTTCTGATTGCCAGACACTATCTAGTTTTTTCGTTTTTACCACACTTTGCTCTTACATCCTTATCTTCAGTGATCTCTTCATGTGGATGAGCATCCAGCGGGGCCATGTCATAAAAGCTAATTGTTCTTAGATCCGGGCTGGCATTAAGTGCAAGCTCCAGATCCATTCATGTCTCTATGGTTAATACATGTCTCTGGTTCACCTTAGAGACATCGTTATCATTTTATGATACAGAACAGGGGCATCAGACAAATCTATTAATAGTGTCATTCATTTGTTCACTAGAATCAAAAACACCATCGAGCAAAGGAAATTACTCAAGTATAGGCTAGCTAAGACCAACAGTACATAAATTGTTGATTTGCACATGTTGAACTCTTACGTGACTGGACACTACATACTCAATGGAGGTTGGCACCAGGGTAAATTTTCAATAATATTCATTCCTCACAGCATAACCAGGGCTACCAGATTAATGCATGTCATAATCATGAAAAGAGGACATTAAAATAGTAAGTATGCGGCAGTCTTGGACCACCGTTAATTACACACCTTCCTTTTTTATCTCTTCCTCAGCACCTACTTCAGAGCAAAGCATTTTAGTTGAACTCTGAGCAGAATGAAGATTATTGGAATCACGGATACACCTAATACAAATTACACCAGAAACTGTAGATTGTCTGAATATTTACCAAATATATTGGTGCTGTCCTGAACCTGGCGGCACATTGGTGGCGCTTATAGTTCAAGCCATGCAGTTGCTCCACAGGAGAAAGACGAAGCAGTCTGTTTCTGTAAATCTTTCCACCTTGGAAACCCCGTGGAGCAACTGTCCTCCATCACTGTTAGTCCGAATCAATAGCCCCAGGTTGAGTTTTGCTCTGTGTTTATCAGAAAGAAAGTTTTAGCAGATAGAAAGTTATCTGAATGAGAGAATGTTAAATCATAGGAATTTGAATTAGAAGAGAATGAATCAAAGATGATTACACATTGGGATGCTAACCACAAGGGCTGCAGGTCCACAGGAGAAAGCTGAAAGTTACTATTCCCGTGAAGGCTTCAGTCCTAGAAACTCCCAGGGACAGGGACAGCTCCACCCTGTCCTAGAATGCCATTATGTGTTGGAGTCGACTCAGTGGCAGTGAATGAGAATCAGAGTGAACATAATTCAGATCCACTTAGGAAACAAGGCAATTTGGAAAGTCTCTGGAATTTGTGACATTAAGAAGGTTAAAACAGTAGTGTGGTACTAAAGCATTCTTGCTCTAGGCATTAAAAGCAGAAGGATATAGATTGAAGGGCCCAGGTAATGGGGAAATTCACAAGCATTAATGATTAGCTCCGTTTGTGTCCTTAGTGAACCATGTCTGACCCTCTTGTCCATGTAGCCTAAATATACTTCAAGTGATGGGAAATAGGGATAAAAATATCTTCATACCATTTTTTAGGGTCAGTGATTTTGCACTGAGGTATAGCTGAAATGTATCTTGTTCATTGTTTATTTACATCATATTTTGAATAGACAATATTGGAAAAATTTTCCTTTAGGAACAGGTTTTTTTATAAATAAAAAAATGAAAATATTACATTGGATAATTCAAACACAAGTGTTGATGCACATAGAGAAATAGTGTTTTATGGTTCAGTTGTTTGGAGACTAAAGTCAACCTTTGATTTTTTTATCTAGTGGAATGGGTACAATTCTGGGTTTACAGAGGCCTCTGGACGGTTTTCCTAATTATTTTCTCTTCTTCTAATCTTTGTAAAGGAGAAGGAGAACTGAGGTCGTTCGCTCCGCCTCTCCAGCGTGGATTGTATCTCAAGGGGTCTGGTATAAAATAATCACATTCCGATGCTCACAGAGAGCAGAAATCTCTGTAACGTTTGTTGTTCAGCAAATCATTCGTCATCCTGATTGCCTCAGTCGGCACTTTGCTCATTTGTAGATTTTTCCTTTCTTGCCAGAATTTTGCCTTAGTAAAAATGACTTAGGGTGTAGTTATAAGGTTCACTCTGATTCTTCATGATAGAACAGGTACAAGAACTGTGTATTTCCAAATCCACTCCCACTCAGATTCTGTTATTGTGACTATGTGTTGCTTAGAGCTTGCCAGTCATAGAGTGTTGACTTTATATTCTGCCGAGGACGACATCTGTGCTCTGGCAAGAAAGTTTAGGGAACATTAAGACTGCACAGCCCTAAATGACATTTTATATTTACTTTATGAGGAATTAATTTTTTGGACTACAGATATGAAATCCAGATAAACTGATGAGCACATATACATATGAAATGATTCTGGCATCTAGAGATATTTTATTTCAGCGCCTTTTTTGTTGGTATTTTGAAGTCTTTTGTGAAAAATTGCAAAATTTTGAAAGTATAATAACTTTTGGGGTTTCATGATAACAGCACCTATGTAACCATTATCTATAGTTCGGCTTTTAGAAAATTAAAACTGTTCATTGAATTGAGTTAAGAAGCATAAAAGCAGAGCGAGTGCAAAGAGAATGAGGAGGAAGAAGCAGTGCGCGCGTGCCCCTGTTCATTCCCCAGAAACCGGCTCAGTGCAACCACCCACCCACCGCCCTTGAGTCGCTCTGACTCAATCTTATGTAGGTTTTCTGAGGCTGTCAATCTTTATAGAAACGGTCTCAACTTTCTCCTGTGGAGATCTGGTGGGTTTGAACTGCCAACCTTGTTGGTGGCAGGCTAACTCTAATGTGACCCTGTTCAACGAACAGTGAATAAATACAGCATGGATGGAAGCCCCAGAATTCTGGGCTGCAGCTAAGAACCTGGGAGTTGGGGTGACTCCAGCAGCAGGGACGATGAGGACCAGCGATGGCAAAGCAGCCGAGAGAACCTTCCCACTAACGTTGTATGACTCCTTCTTCACAGCCATTTTGAGCTGGGATTGGGCAGTCCTCCAGAGAAGGGACATCAAAGAGAAACTCACCTGAATAAGCTGTCACCTGGTATGTTAAAGCAGTGTGGATTGGTGATAGGAATTCATAGGCCTTGAACCTGAGAGGGGTTAACAGGAGGCTGTGCCGCTACGAGAGAACACTTGAATCTTGCTGAGGTTCGAGACAAATGGACAGCAGGACAGGGAGGAACTGCAAGCAGCAGGGTCGGGGGAAGAGTCCACACCGTTACTGACACAGAGAGAAGGAGCCAGCTTTTGGTCTACTGTGAGACACCATCGGAGAGCCTGTAAAGGGGTACTCAGGAGGGTAAAGGGGCACCCATGAGGGAAAGAAAGAGCCCTCTAGTCTTTGCCCTGGAAAGTCAAGCCCTGTTGCTTACATCACAGTCCAGGCAGCTAAATATTCCCGCCATTTCCATATATACCTGTTGTCTTTCTGAATTCAAGCATCCGGAACTGAATCAGCACTGAATAATGACTTCTTTCAGGAAAAGATAGCTAGTCCATGGCTGCTCTCTTGATTCGGATACACAGGGACCTGTGGACAGAGTGCAGCACCCCGCTGGTTTCCAAGGCAGGGGTCTTTCCCCACGCAGAGGCTGTTGAGTGTGGACCCCAGTCTTTTGATTGGCACCTGGTTATTTGACCTTGGTGCTACCAGGTCAGTCAATCAGAGACAGTTCCCACCGAAAACTAGAGTATGACATTTAAAGTTAAAAAAGAAATAGGAAAATGACCAAGGTTTAACTAAAAATAGTAAAGCACGCAGAATTACAAGAGAAGGATCAATCAAAAGAAAAGCATGGAGGAGAGAGATTTTATCCTCTGAGGTCAGACTACTGCCAAGAATCAATCACTTTCAGACCGTGGTGCTAAATGTGTTTGGAGGAAGCAAAAGTCACAGAAAACAATGGAAGGAGTGTATTGGAAAGTGGATTATTAAAGATACAATTAGGTTAAAAATGTATCACCTTACCACTTGATCTCTCTTTTGAGCCTTTTAAAATTAGAACAAATTTAAACTAAACTAAATACAACAAGGTTTTTTAATATTTCGACTGAGATAGAAATATATCAAGTAAGTAATTGGATGAATGGTTTCCTCATGGCACAGTGGGGGAGGTTGTAGGGAAATGGCGAGCTAATGACAATGGATACACGAGGTAAATGTTCTGAAATTGATTGTGGTGATGATTGTATTACTTTTAAAAAATATGATTGAATTATTGTATTATATGTGAATTATATGCTAGTGAAATGGTTAAAAAAGAAAATGGAGGAACAAAATGAGAGATTCAACAAGGAAACTGAAACTTAAAAAGGAAAGAAAATTGGAAAACAAGGCAAAGTAGTAATATAATAGGAGAGAGACCATAGTAGAGGTCAACAGACAAACTGTAGAATGAGTGAATTAAAAGACAAAATAACAAGCCTCAAGAACAAGAAACAAAAGAAAAGGTAATATTTGATTTAATTAGGAATCAGTCTAATATAGACATTCCAGAACTCTATAGTAATAGTAAAGACATAGATATTATTTTTCAAGCGATAACCATAGAGATGATCAGAACTGAACAGAGAAACAAATACGAGAAGCTACATGAGCAGAACTTTGAGCAGGAATCAGAGGAGGGATGACATTGATGTTGCTGGATCTTAGATGAAAGAAAACATCCTTACCAGTAGTTTACTTGTGTTTTATTGATGTGAGAATGGCGAGACTTAGTTTTGTGTACTCTGAACATGTCACCAGTAGAGACTGGTTCCTGAAAAAGCACAATGTGATAGTTAGGGGGGTTTTTTTTTGTTTGTACCTGGCTCCTGTAAGAAGATGTGGGTGGAGGATAGCCTGCCAGCCAGGTTGCAACTTGATGACCTCCTTAGGAGGTGCGATGAAATAAATGGCTGCCTGGAGACCGGCGCCTCTTTCTCTTTCCTTTCACCTTCCTGCTGGTGAGTCACTATGAGAACTCTCGGATCCACGGCCATTGGAACCACGAGACTTTGCACCCACCGGCCTGTGATCTTCTTGCATTCTGCATCATGGCATGTGACTGCATGAGTCCAATGAGGGACTTACGGACTCGTGTCGGCACAGTGAAAAAGCAGAAGGCCCTCACAGAGATTAACTGACACAGTGACTGCAACAATGACCTTGAAAAGAACAATTGTGAGGACAGTGGAAGACCAGGCAGTGTGTCCTTCTGTTGTACACAGGTCACTCTGAGTGGAATTTACACCACAGCCAACAACAACAACCAACAGCCACAACCGCCCAACTACCCAACCACAACCAGTCACCCCGCCCAAACCAACTGCAACCAAACACAATCCATGGATGTCAACCAAAAGAGACAAAGATTAACTCCCAGCCGTCTTCTAATAAAACTCTTCAAAACCAAAGCAAAAGAATTCGGAAAGCAGCAAGAGACAAAGATCAGTGTAACTTACTGAGAAGCATTCATAGAATCAGTGTACATACCCCCCAGCAATTTTAGACAATGGAACAAAATGTATAAATTATTAAACAAAAATGATCTCTAACTAAGAATCCTCTACCCAGAAAGATGTCACTTAAAAACAAGTGTGGAAAATCACGATATTTTCCGCAACCAAATGCTCTGGGAATTCGCCACTACCAGGCCAACGCTGCAAGTATGAAGAGAATGCACCAAGGGAACAGCAAGGCCATCACATAATTGCCTGGATTTATGCACTGCAAGAGGCAACATGAAACAAACTTCTAACTAAGATCACAATACTTTGTTCCATGTAGAATGGGAGAGAAATGGGGAGCAGAATGCCTAGACTTTCTTTGTTTGGCTGGCAAGCAGAAGATGGAAACCAAAATAAGAGAGTCAAGTGTTGTCTGTGGGTCACTGGAAGAAATAACTGCCTTCAGCACACAAGAAGGTGCCCTGGTGGCATAAGGGTAATCCATTTGTTGCTAACTACCAGGTCAGCAGTTTGAAACCAACAGCCACTCTGTAAGCGAAAGAAGGGGCTTCCTTCTCCCATAAAGAGTTAGGGTCTGTGAAATGCACAGTGACAGTTCTACCCTGTCCTTGTAGGGTCACTGTGAGCTGGAATAGACTCAATAGCAGTGAGTTTGGTTTTGGGTTTGGTATTATGCAGACCAATTCCAACATTGTGGCAACCGGTTTTGCAGACTCACCCCCCAACCCCCAGATTATACACAATCTGAGTACAGGGATAATATGGTAATCATGGAGGTTTGCCCCATCATACCTTATATGTTAGGAATTGAAGACAAACATTAGAATGAGATTATTAAAAAAAATTTTTTTTAGTAAAACCCTTCTGCGGACCCATGGTGGCAATTTATTATGCTCTGTTTTATGTCAGTGGTAGCCATTTTTTAAACCAAAAATTGGTGATCATTATTTAATGAGTGGGCAGAATATTTGAAATCCAAGCTCCCTTGAAAAACTTAAGGCAGATATACGATGACCACATCTTTACTTATTTTGAGGAATAGGCTTATGAACTATTATTTAAAGAATAATAACAGTGAGCAAGTGGAATAATACATTTAACTCATTTTTCCCTAGAAGACAGAAAATTTGCAAATTCAGTGTTTTTTTAGAGACATAAGCACATTTAGAGCAATCAGAAATGAAAGTAACTATAAAGGATGGAGGGTGGGGAGAGCATTTATGGTGAGGTTGGAGTTGCCATTGATTTTAGATGCCAATAAAAGGGGAGAGAGCGTGACACATGTTAAGAGCTCACATTTGTTATACCTTCTACAACCCCAGAGACAGGTTTTATTGTGCCCATTTCCCCATGGGAAACATTCGTTCAGAGATGTTACCTGATTTGAAAGCCCGTGCTGTTCTGCTCCATACTGTCTTCTGTTCAGTCACTGTAAAATCCCAGGCCAACCAACGTCAATCAGGATCTAATTGAATCCCTCTTATTCCTCAACTTAGTCATATTAACTATCTGTGAATGGAAATGTCACGAGAATTTCTTGAGCGTCCTTTCAAGATCTTTAATAACATCATTTTTCAGAACTGAATGAAGAGTTTTCTTCTCTGGGAAACTGCACTTCCTCAGGCTTAGTTAGTGACCTATAATATGTTGTTGCTGTGCTTGTTATGTGCTACTGAGTCAATTGTGACCCACAAGGACCTCACGGGACCCCGTAAAGCTGTCCATACAGCGTTGTCTGTCGTCTTTATAGAGCAAATGGCCTGGTAGTTCTTTTGTGGAACAATGGGGTGGGTTCAAACTACCGCCCTTTCAGTTAGCAACCAAACCCCTCACTCTTTTCATTACTAGGGCGAATTCTATTATTTGTTGCCGTGTCGTTAGATTAGTTTTATCTCTCTGTGCCTGTCTCTCCCACAAAACTCTCAACTCCTCCGATGCTTACTATTAAAGAGTGGCCCATAACACGGCAGCCTCAGGATCATTTAGGAGCACTAAGAAAAACAGACTCTCAAAGTCTTTCCCGGATCTGTTGTTGGTATTGTGGGTTGCCAATTTAATGGAGCACAGAGCAACCTATGTACAACAGGTGAAACGCAGTCCAGTTCTGGGTTACCCTGAAACACTGTTATCTTGGAACCCACTGTGTAGACTTCTGTGAGAATCGGTCTGTGTTGACCAGGGACCGGACCTTCTGGATCACATGTCCAGAGTACGCGAGACAAAGCCTTTTCATCCTTGCATCTAAAGAGCATTCTGCCTGTACTTCTTCTGAGGCAAACTTGTTTTTGTTCTGGAAGTCCATGGTTCTTTCAGTATCCTTCACCAACACCATGATTTATAGGCATCAATTCTTATTTATTGCTCGGTTTTTACATACACGAGCTAATGGAAAAGAATATGGCTTGAGTCAGGCACACCTTAGTCCTCAAAGTTAGCTCTTTAGCACTTTAAAGAACTCTTTTTTCAAAAGATTGCCCCAATGTAATAGATCATTTGATTTTTTGATTGATGCTCCGATGGACATTGATTATCGGTACAAATAAAATGAAAGCCTTGAGAACATGAATCTTTTCTCAGTTTATCATGATGTTGACTTGGGTCCATTGTTTTCTTCACATGGATTTGCAGTCTGCTGAAGGCTACACTCTGATCTTCATTAGGAAGTGTTCCAAGTCCTCTTCACTTTCAGCAAGCAAGCTTATCTCATTTATATATTGCAGGTTGTCAATCTACTTCCAGTCCTGACGCCATATTCTTTAAAACATCCAGAATCTCAGATTACTTGCTCAGGACACAGATGGAATAGACACAACCCAGACACATTTCCCTTCTGCTCTAAACCTCACAGCATTCCGTTGTTCTGTTCTAACAGTTGCCTTGTGGTCTCTGACAGCTTCTGCATGCCTTCAGTGAAGTGTTCTGCAGTGGTCATTGTTTGCAGTGTTCTCCATAATTTGTTAGGATGCTCACAGTCAAATGCTTCTGTGTAGTCAATAAAATACAGGTAAATAAGCTTCTGGTCTTCTCTGCTTCTTGCCAGGATCCCCCGACTCCCCCAATGGCGTCTCTAATTCAGCATCGTCTTTGGGACGCAGCTTGAGCTTTGGCAGCTTTCTGTCCACTCACTGCTGCAGCCATGGTTGAATTATCTTCAGTAAAGCTTTAACTGCATGTGATACTCGAAGGGGCACTGAATGATTTAATGTGGTTCTTCTGGCCAAAGTCTCTAACTCCCATAAACAACCTTTCCATGCATGGGTCTGGTAAGAAGGTGGGGATAATACTGATCAGATTCACTTGTGAGTCATTGAAAACAGGATTCCTGGGAGTGCCATCCTGCTGTGTATCACCTGAGAAGGAAGAGTAGGGATGTCCTTATCAGCAGGACGCAAGAGTGGACCAGAGATGACTGCATAGGGTCCTTCTGGATCCAGATGACAGTTATCGCAGCAGAGGGGCAGCTGTCACACCAGGAGCTAGAGCATGAGAGGGGAGGGCTGGGTTTCCGAGCTGAGATTAGGGCTGTTGTTCAGGAGGCAGACTTCTCCAGTGGGGCACCTCTGGGTTCTTAAAAGAGCTGGGTTGCTGATCCATAGAGCTTGAGCTGACTGCCTTTGGATTGAGGGTTACAGCAAAAGGGTACGCCAATTTGGCCGTATTAACAGACCTGTGACTTTGTCACACACATGTCCTGGTTAGCAACTACCCTGAGCACCTCTTATGGGCATTACAATTTGTTAACTTCTTTAATAAATCATTTAATCGTGGATTTGGTCTCTGAGTTGCTGTGTAGCCACTTCAATGGATATTGGAATCTAGAGAAGTAAAATAGAGAACGCTAAGACAATTCAATATTAAAGATATTTTTTGATAATGTAGGTACAAGGGGGCTTTAAAAAGTTAGTGGAAATTCATTTTCCTAATCTCTTTTCTTTTTCACAAACTTTTGAAAAGCCTGGTATTCAATTGGCTCACCTTTCTTTGGAATGGGAACAAATAGGCATCTTTTCAGGCTTTAGTCTGGTTACTATCTTCCAAACAGATAGCCATCTTCTAAACAGATGTGTGAGTGTGTCCAGGGTTGGAGCCATTTATTGAAACTTCTGAATGGGTGTGTCATTAGTTTCTTAGTGCTGTCAGTTCTTGATTATATTTTTGTTGTTCAGTATCTGGTCTATGATGTTGGTGTGATATTGCCAGGTCATCTTTGATTTATTACAACACTATATGTAGCAGAACACTATCTGGTCTTGCACCATCTCCATAATTGTCATGGATGAGCCCATTGTAACAGCCATTCTGGAAAGCCATCTTTTGTAGGGTTTCCCTCTTGTTTTGCCGAATCTTTCAATATTATGACTGAACCCTTTCCTTTTCAGTTCTTTCAACTTGAAAAATATTGGGTATGTTTTTCCTTCTTAGTTGTTTATTTCCAGGTGTTTGAATTTTTCATGATAACAACCTCTAGGTTTTGAAACCTTCTGTGTAACTCTTTTGATTCAGCATCTCTCTATTGGCTTTAGCTACCATTCTGTGCCCCAAAGCACATTTCCGGGTCCCCTCTGTTTTTAATTTTTAAAAATTTTTCTGACTTTGCCTTTTTAATGTATGGTATCCTTTTTTTTTTTTTCAAAGCTATGTATTCAAATATTTTTACAAAGCAACTCTATCACCTTCAGAGTACTCTCCATTACACTTAACACATTTGTAAAATCTGCGATTCCATTCTTGGAAACATTTTTCAAACCCATCTATTTGGATGGCTGATAGCGCCTCCCTCGCTTTTGTCCTCACCTCTCTATGTCATCAAATTACTGTCCATTCATGTCCCTCTGCATTCACAGAAACAAAAAGAAGTTGCCCGGAGCAAAGTCAGGTGAGTAAGGTGTGTGGGGAAGAGAGGCATGCCCTTTTTGGCAAAACCTGGCACAATGAGATGGCTACATGAGCAAGTGTATTGTCATGGTGGCAAAAGCAGTGTCCCTTCTGCCACAGATCAGACTTCTGTCACACAACATTACGAGATCTTTCACAACCTCTAAACAGAAAGTGTGATTAACAGTTTGACGTAGTGGAATGAACTCCAAATGCACTATCCCCCATTATATCCAAAAAACAAAAACAAATGAGAATCGTCTTGATCTTTGATTTCACTTGATGAACTTTTTTTTGGGCAAGGTGACAATGCGTCTTCCATTGGCTTGACTGGTGTTTGGTTTCGGGGTATAAAGAATAGCACCATGTCTGTTTACCAGTAATGACCTTGGAGAAAAATGTTGGGGGCATTTCAGAGTTGTTCTTTCAGAGCACAGGCATGTTTCCACGGCTCTTTTCCCTGGTCAGTCAGAACCCATGGAACAAACTTTGCAGCGTCCCTTCTCATTCCTAAATCTTCCGTTACAATTTGCTGAACTGAGCTCAGATAACGTCCCCATCTCTTCAATGGTCTGTCATTAGTCTTTGAGCACAAGTGCACAGATTTTGTCATCATTTTCGTCTGTTTGGGAAGCTGACACACATCCAGGACGAGGTTTGTCATCAATCGACATTTCACTTCTTCATTTTGAGGCGTTGGTACAGGTCTTTCTAAGTCTAGGAAGTCTAGCGGTCTTTCACTTAGTGTAAGAACACGCGGTGGTGTTTTCAGTGCCAGAGGCTTAAAGGGAGTTGATTGAATAAGGTCAAGATCTGCTGGTCTTGAAAATGGAATGTCTTCATTATTTCCTGCCACAACAATCCTCTCTGGGACCTGCATTATCACACTAGCATTTGGAGAGCCGTCTTGAAATCCTTGTTCTAGGTCAGAATTCGGCGGTGCTACTTTTAACTTCTCTGGGACCCTCATTCGCTGACTGATACCTTCGGTGTATTCCATCTCATACTGGATGCGACTGATTTCCGCCATCTCAGCAGCAGTGGGGGAAGGAAATGCTGCCCCACTCACCAAATGGGTAACTACTACTGCCTGCTACTTGGCACTATCTGCTTCTGGGCTTCATAGTAAATCCTTTAACTTGCTTCAAAGGGCATGTGTTGGATTTAGAGCCACTTGGTTCCCAAAAAACACCCTCCAGTTTTGTTGTTTTTTTTTTTAGCATATATGGTGTGGTCTTAGTTCAAGGTTTTTATGTACATGAGGGTGCTTAAAAAAAATGGAAAAACTCCATCATCTCTGAATTCAAGCTTACGACTTTTCTGAAGCCCCCTCATGGAAACCATTCGTTTAAGTTCTTTTCCAAAAAGTCCTACGGGGAACAAAAGGGGCCCTGGGCCCGCTGGAGGGTCCCTGGCGAGGGCCGCCGCCCGCTGGCTCCCGGGGCGCTCGGGGGGGCGCTCTCGGAGGCCGTTGGCCGAGCGCACGGAGGCGCCGGGGCGAAGCACCGGCCAGAGCGGCCCTCAGCGGGCCGAGAGAGACTCAATGTATGGTATCCTTGATATGATCCCACAACTCATCTGGTCTAATGTGTCCTATCTATTTTTGAGATGGCCTTTTAAATCCACGCTCTATTTTGGCTTTCATGGATTTCTTTTTTCAGCTTCAACTTGAACTTGCATATGAGCCATTGATGATCTCTTTTCATGGCTGTTCCTTGACGTTGTTTTGTCTAATGAAATTGAACTTTTTCCATCTTGTCTTTACACAGATAAAGTTGATTGATTCTTGTGTATTCTAACCAACCATTTCCATGTGTATAGTTTATTCTGTTTAAAAAAGGCATTTCAATGAATAGGTAATTGGTCTTGAAATGTTTTATCAAACAATATTCAGCATTTTTTCTATGACCAAAGTCATATTTTTAAACTGATTTTTCTTTGTTCTCAACTTTCACATCTAATCCCCTCAGACCTACTTAGAATTGCACTTTAATGAAATCTCTAGATGTTTTACCTATACTTTACAGGTTGCTAAATGCCATGTTATTACATGGTGAGCACTCATTTGAGCAAATAGAATATATATACATATATACATATATATACATACATACATACATGCAGTAGACCCACTGTTACTGTGTTTCTTCCTTTGGATAGTTGTGGGCAGTGCTATTCTAAAACGTTGGTCACCTGGAGCTCAGTGCACATTAAGTCCTTACTTTCCTTCCCCCCCCTCTGAGCCTGAGGACCACTGATATACATTCTACGCTGTACATTTGCCTACTTTATTGCTTATTTAGGTGGGATTGTGCAACACCTGTCATTTTCTCTCTGGGTTATTTCACTTTGCAGAATGCTTTCTAAGTTCATCTATTGTAGTATGTGTATGTTAACTTCATTTATGTGTATGGAGTAAGTAATATTCCATCGTATGTGTGTACCTTCTTTGGGTGAGACACATAGTTGTCAGTTAATAATTACAAGGCTGGCTGTCTGAAATTATCAAGAAACTCTGCAGAAGAAAACCCTGCCAGTCTATTTCTGTAAAATTTCAGCCATGGAAAACTCTATGGAACAAACTTCCCCTCTGACATCCACGGGGTCCCCATGAGCCAGCGTAGATGACAGCAGATTTCATAGGTATGCACAGACATTTTGCTTATCCATTCATTTGTTGACAGGCATTTTGGTTGTTTCGAGTTTTTACTATTATGACTAATGCTACAATGAACATTGGTATATAAGTATCAGTGTCCTGCTTTTAATTTTTTGAACATATGCCTAGGAGTGGAATTGCTGTCTTATGTGGTCATTGCATTTTTTAAAATACTTTTATTGGGGACTCTTACATCCCTTATCACGATCCATACATTCATCCAGTGTGCCAAGCACATTTGCACATATGCCGCCACCATCATTCTCAAGGCATTCTATTCCCAATTGAACCCCTGATATCAGCTCCCCATTTCTTCCCCTACCTCCCCTCCGCACCCACCCTCACAAACCCTTGATAAGTTATAGATTATTATTTCCATATCTTACCTTGTCCCCCATCATTCCTCACCCACTTTTCCATTATTTGTCCCCCTTGGAGGGGGTTCTTGTTGATCATTGTGATTGATTCCCCCTTTCTTCCCCCACTATCCCCTAATCCTCCTGGTATCGCCACTCTCATTGTTGGCCCTGAGGGTTTATCTATCCTGGATTCCCTGTGTTTGGGGCTTTTATCTATAGCAGTTGGCATGCTCTGGTCTAATCCAATTTGTAAGGTAGAATTGAGGTCATGATAGTGGGGTGAAGGAAACACCAAAGAACTAGAGAAAAGTTGTGTGTTTCATTGGTGCCACACTGCACCCTGACTGACTCATCTCTTCCCTATGACCCCTCATTTTTAACTTTTTGAGAAGCCACAAATCCAATTTCTTTTTCTTGTGTTTAGGAGGGTTGGACACTGGCTCCCTGGGGTGGTTAGAGGCATGCTTCAGAAGTGTTGATTGGCAGAGGTCTAATCCCTCCACTGCTGGGGGGTCTGAGCTGTATGGTCTGTGGGACAAAGGAGAGTCCTTCTTCTTATGCAGGGCTGAGTAACTATAGCCACATGTCAACTCTTCTGCGCCAATATGTCCTGGGCAGGAGCAACCAACTCTCAACACAAAGCTGTTTTGATGCCAAGAAGTGGGAATAGAGAAGTAAATCTAAAACTTCATTTTTAGAGCTCCTTCAGAGATGACGAATATTTCCTCTCCTTAATTATTTATGGTGTTACCTTGGTGGTATTTATAGAGTGTGATCAGCTTCCCTCCTTGATGCTCATTCTGGAGACTGTGTAAATTTAGTTTCCCCGAGTGTGTCTCATATGTCTTTTCCATGGAGCCAAGACTGACATGCATTCTATCTCCCTTTACTGACGCTGTGATTTATCTTCATTGTTACTAAAGTGCTGGGGTCAGAAGAGCTCCAGCTTATGGTCTTTGGCTGGTTTAGATTCACGGCTATCTGCCTGATTGTTTTAAATGCCTTTCATAAGAGACATATCTGAAAGTTGCATGCAGATTTCTTTTATTATTTTCTATTGCCAGTCTATGCAAACTTTGAAATGTCATAGAGTGGGTAAGTGTACCATTGTCCTGCTGCATGCACTTAACTATGGTTAAGCACAACACTAATAAGCCTTTTAGGTAGGTCTGCAGTGGGAGCTGACCTGCTACTCCCAGGGACAGAGGAGATGCGTTTTTTTTCTGTCAGCATGTACAGTTCACAGTCTTGGAGATCCTGGAAGTAGTTTGACTCTGTCCTACAGTGTCACGATGAGTCAGAATTGATTCAACAGTGGCTGCTTTGTTTTTTGGATTAGTTTTAAACAGGATGAAACAGACTATAGGAGAAGCAGGATGTGTGTGTGTGTGTGTGTGTGTGTGTGTGTGTGTGAGAGAGAGAGAGAGAGAGAGAGAGAGAGAGAGAGAGAGAGAGAGAGAGAGAGAGAGAGACAGATATCAAGGTATCAAGGTTTGGTTTTAATATGACTGATAGATATTTGAGTGGAGGTATCAGTTGGCAGCTGCATTTACAAATCTGAAATTGTAGGGAAAGTCTTCAGTTTTAATATCTGAAAACTAGATATGATATATGATTAGCAAGATCTTAAGTGTAGACAGCCTGTGGAAGAAGCCTATGGCTTGCAATCCGGATCTCTCTACCATTGAGGGAAGAAAGAGGAGGAGCCAGCCAAACTTGGGAGTGCTTAAGTGGGAATAGAAGTCAAATAACAAAAGTGTTTCAAAGAGAACACATGATCGCCTGTCCCAAGCACTGCTGACAGGGCAAGCATGCATTGTGAAGTCATTAGTAGGGTACTTTTGGTGCGTCTAGTTCTGGTAGACTGTTGGGGGCCCAGGTGGTGCTTTGGGCTGACTACCAACCACAGTGTCAGGGCTTCAAACGCATCAACTGCTTCATGGAGGCAAGTTGAGGCTTTCTGCACCCTTGAAGATTTACAGCCTTGGAAACCCAACATGGAGTTGGAATCAACTCAGTGACATTGGATTTAGTGTTGGTTTTCTGGGTATAAAAGCCTGGTTAATGAACTGTGAAAAGAATTGTATGAGCCCCAATAAATTGTTAAAATTAAAAAAAAAAAAAAAAGCCTGGTTGTAGTTCATGAGCAACTTAAAAGCAGGGGATATACGTTTCAAAACACCCCATTTATAATTGTCTCTATATTATATGCCCACTTTCATGCTGGTTCATATTACATTTTATGTTGTTTATTATAATATAGGAAACTCTTTTGAGTATCATTGATATAAAAGGGAATGGAAATATGGGACAATAATTGGAGGAACAGAGGTTAAGGGTTTTTCGGTTTTTAATTTTAACAAAGGAGACAAAACAGAGTATGTGCCTACCGAGGAGAATGATCCAGGAGGCAGGCATCAGTTGGTGATGCAGGAAACGGGGAAGGCATTTTGGCAGTGACGTCTTTGTTCAAGTAAAAGGGGATGGAATAAGGACTTGGCCTTGGACAAGAGATTAATCAGTTGATCTGTTGGAATGAGAGGAAAAGCAAAAGATGCCCTTTTGATGTTCATATTGTCCTTTTGCTGTTAATCTGTGTGTCATTTAAGATGCCGTGAAGAGTAGTGGTGCTACAACACAGCTTAAGCACCGGGATGGCTTTGACAAGTTCGTTTATTTTCTCATGGTTTCAGGGCTAGAAGTCAGAACTCAAAATGCCAGATCTAGGGGAAGGCTTTCTTCCTCTGTTGACTCTAAGACAAAGTCCTTGTCTGCCCTCAGCATCTGTGGGCTTGGCATTCCTTGGAGATTTCCATCTGTATGGACATCCCTCTTTCCCTGAATCTAGGCTCTCAGGGCAGGGATCCCGGTGAAAAAGACACACTCTGCTGGCTTTTCTTTCACTGTGGTGGGGAGGGTCCTCTCTCTCTCTTCTTATCTCCCCGGAGGATTCTCCTGACACTGGACGAGGGGCCTTATCTTGACTAGGGCTGTTGCCTCCCACTGAATCCTGCCTCGGTGACATAACAAACATAACATAATCCTCATCACCATGACCTAGTCCAGCTTCAGCTATACATAGAAGATCACGAAGTGGGGGAGTAATAAAATCACAATACAGGAAATCATGATCCAGCCAAGCTCACCCATCTTTTGAGGATACACAACTTAATCCATGCCATTACTTATCAACATCTAGGCACTGCTATGAAGTGCATGGTATGAATCTAGTCAATTCTGACTCACACTGACCTTATAGGACAGAGCAGAATTGCCACTTTTGGTTTCCAAGGCTGTAAATCTTTACAGGAACCAAAAACTTATCTTTTTTCCATTGGAGCGGCTGGTGAGTTCAAACTTCAGACCTCGAGGGCTACGCACTCTGTGGTCTTGTTTTATTTGTAGGCTCCCGTAAAGTGCCTGGTACACAGCAGGCATGCAATACATGTTGGAATGAATAAATGAAGACACTGCTTCTATGTCTTATTTCCTCACCTGGAATTGGATCATTTCCATCAATTCTTAACAACCAGATTGACTCAATCATGCTTTTCTTGTCTGGTCCTGCAGATAGCTTGACAGACTGGTGGAGTTGATTGATAGAAATAGCTGCATTTTTACCAAAATCGGTGATGGTGCTTAAGATTAAAATCAGTGACCCTTACTCTGTCATTTTGTAGTGGTCCTAGTTATAGTTTTAACTTGAATTTATTAGTTACTTCATTTCAAACCTTCTGAAAGCTATATATTTTTCTCATGATACATTTGCCATTTATATCACAGGAAAATGTTACTTGTACAATGTGTTTGCTGGACAGAGTGGATTCCAAGGACACTCATATATGTGTAAGAGAGAGCTTTATATCAAGAAGTAATTCTGCATAAATAAAATATCCCAGTATAGTCCTGATAAAGTCCTTATGTCCAATACTAGTCTGTAAGTCTGATCTTAGTCCATAAATTCCTCTTCAGACTCACACAGCTGCAAGCCATGATGCAAAATGCAGGAAGATCACAGGCTGGTAGGTGACAAGTCTTGTGGATCAAATGGTGGTAGAAGCATCACAGGGCTCTGGAAGGTCTCTGAGTGGCTTGCCAGCAGGAGGGTAAAGGCAGAGGGAAGAGAAAAAGAGAGAGCGAGCGAGAGCGAGAGCGAGAGCGAGAGCGAGAGCGAGAGCGAGAGCGAGAGCGAGAGAGAGAGAGAGAGAGAGAGAGAGAGAGAGAGAGAGAGAGAGCCCAGGATCCTTCATATGAGAAGACCATGCCCAACAGGAGGCATCATCAGGCTGTGACCTGATTGACAGACTGGACTCCACCCCTACATTTTCATATCTTCAAGTTGATATGAAAATAATGTAACTAAAAAATACAAATACTAAATTACTGAATATATGTTAAGCTTTTTAATAATGATGATTATATTATCTCTGATCTTTGTACCTTAATGCTTTGTACCTCATTTAACTAGAGACCATGTTTTCTTCATCATTAAATAAAAAATACTTAGCCTTGACCATGGTACAAAATTCCCCCCAAAGAACAAAACACCCACTGCCATTGAGTCATTTCTCTCTCTCAATCTCTCACACACACATGCACACCTGCTCCTCCTGTAGTCTTTTTCATCCCTATTAAAAATAATCAAAAAACTAAACCAACTGCCATTGAGTAATTCTGATTCATAGTGACCCTGCGGGACAGAGAGGCAGGCAGTGTCCCTTAGAATTTCCGAGGCTGTAAACCTCAATGGAAACAGATGGCCTCATGCTGCTCCTGAAGTGTGAGTTTGAAGTGGTGACCTCTCAGTTAGCTGGTGGCTTTGAACCACTGACCTTTTTGTGAGCAGTCCACCACTTCTCGGATTATTATGGCACCGAGCACGTGCTAATTAAATATCTGTTGACAGTGAATTAGTTTCTATGACAGTTGCTGTTGTATAGGCTAGATCCCCTTCCCTATTTGATGTCCCTATTGCTCCGTTTTAGTGATTTTACTCCTAACTGCTCACACCTGAGAGTCCCAAAACAAGAGCAATTGACTAGGGGAGCTCCTTGCCCAGCTGTCTCAAGAACAGGAAGTGCCTGAGGTTTTATGCCCGTCCTTAGCACTGAGCAGCCAATGAGGCCTGGTCCAGGCTCATGGGAGCCAGCCAATCACGCAGGACACACTTTCCAGATCATCGAGGCCCTTGTGGGTCAGTCTGTGCTCCAGATTTCACCTGAAATTGCAGCCTCGCTTGGATTCTCACGTTTCTGGATGCTGCTTTGCCTATTCCCTCGGAGGTATCTCCTGGGCACGCCTCTTTCCTGATCACCCACACACCCTACTTGTCTTGTGGCCTATCTCTTGGGAATTCCACCTAAAATACCGAATGTATACAGAATAGTTGATGCCAGGCACAGCAGGGACTCGGAATGACTGCATCTCCCCGAGTGTCAAGAGTGGCATGTGCTGCTCTTTCAGATGGGCTTTCCTGAGAGTGTCGGCTTTCTACCGCTGCCGACTAAATCTGTGGTGACTGGACCCAATTTTATATCTAACTTAGTTGCTGCATGAGAAGCAGCTTCATCATTTTAGTAGTTAATTGTTATTGAATTCATTGCAGATATCTTGACTGATTTGTGGAATTGATTGATGGAAGAGGTTATATTTCTGTCAGCCATTTTTGTTGGAAATGTGTTAGTCAGTAAATCTGGTATTGAATTATAGGTCTTTCAAGCTAAAGTCAAAATGTGTTTTCCTCGATTTTCTAGGCTTTTAGATTGTACTTATATCTTGACTGTACAGATAGTTTGCGATTGGCTCACCCCTACCCAGAAATTCTGTTGAAGGAAGTCCCGAGGAACGACTTCCAGACGAATTACCGTGATACACTTCTATGGAGCGGGTCTGCTCTGGGACATATCGAGCTGCTGCTTCAGAATTGACTTAAGAGCAGCTGCTTTGGTTTTCCCTTCTCTCTCCTTTTAATATAGATGGTAAAGAGTCACCTGTACAATCATGTGTTATATTGCGATGGGGTAGGCTAGGGTGTCTAAAGAAACAAAACCAATGACATAGATTGTTTATGGATTTGAAATCAGAAAAAAAAAAAACCCTTGATATCAAGAAACAATTTCACATCAAGAATGCATCCCAGCTGAGGCAGGCGGATGAAACAGAACAAGTACCTTTAGCGGAAGCAGGGGGATCACAGGTGGGCGCAGAGTCCTGTGGATCCAGGGTTGGTGGGAAATGGCAGGGTGTTGAAACATGCAGGGTCTGCAGTCCACATGGGGCTGACGCTAGAGGCAGACACAATCTTGGCAAGCAGGGAAGGCGGCGGGCTTGAGAAAGAAGTTCTTGCTGTTCGCTTATAAAAAGCCACGCCCCCAAGGAGGCGTCACTAGGCGACTACATGATTGACAGGTTTGACTCCACCCCTGCCTCCACAAAAGTACCAAGTTAGTATAAGATCTAACCATTACACATGGACTACAGTTTTCCTTTGTAGTCTTTATGAACATAAATATCCATTTACATATACTAAATAAAATATTTTATACTGATTTGGGAAAATCACCAGTAAGAAAATAATAAATCCTTTTATCTGTAAAATGGGATTGGGAATAGGTGTTTTAGAATTGAAAAACACTGTAGAACTATCTGGTGGCAAACACCTTTATTTTATAAATGAGAACATTTGAGACCCAAGCAGGTTAAGTAATTTGCTCACCAGCATCCCACGTTCTTAGTGGCAGAGTTGGACTAAAATCCAACTCCCAGGACACTGCTCTCCACTGCTGTACAAAATACACATTTCTTATTCACACAATTGATATGAGGATTAGGGACCACATCTGTGAAAAATAGACTTAGCCTTTGGAAAGAAGGATGCTGGATAGCTTTATGAAAGCTTTATGGAAACTAATCTCATTTTAGCCTTTTCTGTACAATTGTTAGTTTTGTTCAGTTTTATGTTACTTGCCTTAGGATCCTTCTTGGCTGAGGACTAGATAATATACAGTGCTTGATTTAAAATCCATATTAAGGGTCCAGATTGTGCTGGAATATGAATGATGTTCAGCTGGGTTTGAGCCAGGAGCACTTGCAGAGTGCCCACCAGAATGAGGATTGTTGATGTCCAGGCAAGAATTTTCTATCCCTGGTTTGCAGATTGGGAACAAGACAGGTTTTTTCCAAAGAAAAGAAGGGGGCATAAATTATATTTCTGCCCTGCTCAGTAATACTTTCAAAGTTTGTTATAATATGTCTTTAACAAACCATGAATTTTCTCTCCTGCTGAGCCACCGTATCCTGACTATTTTCAGCATCGTTAGGGACCCATTATATTAATCCACCATACCTTCAAATCTCTAACAGGCGCACATAAGTGATCACTTTGAATATTTATTTTGAAGCAAGGTATAGAATTGTTCTCTTTGTCGTCTTGCAAAGGGAGGAAATTGTAACTTGCTCACCTTGGTTACTTCAATTGTTGTAGTTTGATTCTTTCAATTACAAAGTGCCTTGATATAATGGACAAAGGATATTGTTTAGTTTTTGTAGTCCTTGAAGTAATTTGTGTAGGTTCATATTTGCACGATAGATACAACTTGAGACCAAAAGGCTAAAGTGCTGCGTCTGCATATGTTTTAGGTGCGGTTGTATGCAAGACCCGACGCCATCAGAAGAGGATCCGGGCACTACGCCCTCCATATAACAAAGAGACTAATTGAGTTTTATGAAGACTACTTTAAAGTGCCCTATTCTTTGCCAAAACTCGGTAAGAATTTTCTTGTTTATTTTTTCAGAAGGGCTCCTTGAAGGTGGAGTTTATTGGTTAAGATGCTTAGGACGCATGAACAGTCTAAGGGTTATATTTTTAGAGGCTATGATTTCACAAGAGGTAAAATAAAGTTTGGTGCTTCTGGATTCTTGCCACAAAGTATGTGTATAATTATTTAAGAACTGATGTAGGTTTAGCATTTTAAAAGATAGCCAAAATAATTCTACTTTGTTAAAAACATGCGTAAAAGGTTCTTGGCAGTGTCACACTTCATGTTCTTAACTACTGTGTACAGTAGGCACTGCTACACGATTATTTTTTATATTAAGGAAATTGAGACCATGAAGTTTCCTATTCCTGCAGACAGCCATTAAATGAAGGAGCTGGGATGTCAAACACATTCTCTGTGATTCCCCAAAGTCTTCACTGTGACACTATGAGGAGGTGCCCATTGATTAGTGCTTGTTTCCTAACTCTCACATGCCGGGCTACAGTGTGTAAGCTGCCCCTAGGTTTTTTTCATTCAGCCACATGTTGGATGCCGAGTTATAGTAAGTTAAATAAAGAGAAGAGAGAAAGAAATTGCACTGGTCATGGGATTGTGTTCTCGAGTGTTCTTATGTTTCTTCCATGCACGAAAGTAGTATACTCAACACTGTTGGTTGAATGAATAAATTAATTACTTTTATTACTTTAACTTCAATGAGGCTGCTTTGGCAACGTCATTCTATGACTTTCCAGAAAGGTAGAATGCATACCCATTTTGAATGCTGAAGGTATTTTTTCTTCTGAGAAAATCTGTTTTGAAATCTCACATCACAACACTCCTTTGTTCCCCCCTCCCCACCGCTACACGTTTTTCCTTCCCAAGGGGATTTTTGATCAGGATCCACATCAAAAGTATTGCTCATTGGCAAGAACAAAGTGCTTTCATGATCACAGTGCTAGCGTTTCAACCACAGGTTCTTGTCCCCAGAGAATAGGCCTGTTTCATTAAAGTACCTGCCTGCTGTGTAGCTTTACTGGTCATACAATGAGCTGTTTAGAAAATAGACAGAATAGTTGACACTCTTACCACTAGGTGTAGCATGTGATGGAAAAGAATGAGATTGTACACATTTGAATTCATTTTAAAACACAGAACTTCAAATCCATAGGCAACGTGATTTTTTGTTTTCTGTTTTGTTTGCGTTTTTGTTTTATCCTCTCTCTCAAGTCCTCAGTTAGCCCCGGTTACACTGACATCTCCCTGGTGGGAACCCAAGGCAGGGAGGTGTACCTGACCTTATTTGCGCGGGAGGTGACACCATGCTCTGTACTCGGTCAAACAAACTGGAGCTTCCCAGCTTGACCCTAATGTCCCATTCACGAGTGCTTGTTGCAAGTTCAGCAGAGAATAAAATGTGGATCATTCTTTGTCTCTTTCAGGCCGGTAATTAGCAGAGGAACTCAATTTAAAACTTCAGGGGTCCCATGTAACTGTCAGCTTGCAGCAGGGAGCATTTCTGCTCCTCTGCTTCACTCCCAGCCGAACCATGTACGCTTTCTCTGTAGAAATGGACGCTGTTCACTGTGATGGTGACTCGCTAACATACTTTAGGGTGTATGGCATGGAATGATTTGACTTTACCCCGGCACAGTCAGTGTTATCTTGGGAAGATATCACAGCCCATGTGCTTTGTAAAATTTCTCTCAGTTTCTATGCATTCTATAGATATTTTCATATGTCTGTTAATGACATTATAAGTACATTTTCTATATAAAATCCTACATAAAGTTTGGTAAAAGCAGAAGTAGTTTGACAAAGTCTTAGCTTTTGTTATACATTGTGAATTGTATTTTCAAAAAAGGAATATTTTGGAATCAACTCGGTTTTTATGAATGACCCAGGCAGACTCGTTTTGGGTATTCGCTGTGGCTGTCTTACTATAGAGTCTATTTCACCCATCCTCTCTTCCCTTACCTATCTTCCCTTCCTGCCCTCTCTTCGACCTTCCCTCCTCCTCTCATTTCCTCTGCAGGTGTTCGTTGGGTCACTCACCTGTTGTAGACACTTAACTTTCTGATAGCCATAGAGTTGTGGATAAAAAATGCAAAACTTCATTCTATACTAATATTTAAAACCTATTAATTTGAGGCAAGTTAAATCATTAAGTAAAATATATAGCCTATCAGCTACAGATTAAAAGACAAAACAAAAACAACTCAATGCCATAAGATTGATGCAGACTCACAGCGACCTTGTAGGATAGGGTAGAATGCCCCTGTGGGTTTCCTAGACTGGAGCTCCTTACAGGAATGGAAAACCTCATCTTTTTCCCATGGAGTGGCTGGTGATTTTGAACTGCTGACCTTGGGGTTAGCAAAGGCAGAAAGGATGAATAGAAAGTGTGTGTGTGTGGCACTGTAGATGAAGCTCATATTTTTACTTGTTTTACTTTTTTCTTTTTGTAAATTGATTTTGTTGTGAATTGGGTGACGGTTTACAGAGCAGATCATCAGTTTTTTTCAACAATTAAACACATTTTGTTTCATCTCATGTACCATCACATATGTACTTCCTTTCTGTTACCCGTTCCCATCCATGCTTCTTTTCGAATGCTCTGAAATTTGTCCTTGGGGAAATGCTGCCCTTTGGGTCTTAATTGGTTGATTATACTCAGGTGTGCCTACCACACTAGCGCTGTTATCCCTCTTTGAGACCTGTCTGATGTGTGACTGAAACGTGAACTACAAGGGTGAGTCCAGTTACAGACCTGAGGAGTGACTAAGGATCATAGACTTCAGGGTGCCACCAGTCTCTCTCCAGCCTGTGAGCCCGGTCTCTTTTGTGATTCTGGAATCTGTACTGTATTCTCCTCTGCTCTACCCGAGCCTTCTGTGTAAGCCTTTCCATAGCAGGTGGAAGTGGTAGCCAGGCGCCACCTAGTGCTTTGTGTTTCATGGATGTGAAGGCTGATGTGTGCATGCCCCATACAACTATTAGACTAATTGTTTCCATGAGAGTTTCTATTTTTATCAGTCTTCTCTCCTCCCAGTGGGGGAGCAAAGGAGACCAGTAATTGTACCCTAGATGGCCACATGAGTTTTTCAGGCCTCAATCTCTACTCACCAAAGTAGGCCTTAGAACATCGCCTTCATGAATTACCTATGTCACCCTAACCATTGCTAATAAGTGTTTGGTTATGTCTAATAAGGTGTTGAGGTTTTTAAATGGGAAATCACAGAAGACACCATTGGGAAAATGGTTTTTGAGCAAAGGACTTAGGGTAGTAGAAAAATTAGCCCAATACATGGAAGAAATGATGGACACAAAGAGATGAACAGAAAATTTCAAAGGACAGCTTGAGAAGACAAAATAAATTATTATGATTAAATGTGCAAAGACTTAGAGTTAGAACACCAAAAAGAAAGAACATAGTTGGCATATCTTTAACTGAAATAACTCATTATTAAAAAAGTCAAGCCTTCAGTTTCAATCTTGAAAGATTCTATCTGCAAAATATTGAATGATGGAGAAAGCATTGAAAGAAGGAATACACAGTCATTGAACCACACTAATCAACATTTGTCCATTTCAAGATGTAGCATGTGACTAAGAACTAATGACACTGAAGGAATAGATCCAAGCTGTCCTGAAAGTATTAGCCAAAAACAAGGTTTCAGGAATCGATAGAATATCAATTGAAATGTTTCAACAAAGTGATGAACCACTGGTAGCACTCCTCTAGAAATTTGGAAGATGGCTGCTTTGTCAACTGACTGGAAGAAATCCATATTTATAATCATTCCAAATAAATGTGACTCAACAGAATAAGAAAATTATCCTTGATATCAGATGCAAGCAATATTTTGCTGAAGTAGTAAACAACAGTTGCAGTAGTTCATTGATTTGGAGCTGCCAGAGGTTCAGGCCAGATTCAATAGAGGATATTGAACAAAAGATATCATTGCTGAAATCAGATGGATTTGGCTTAACACAGAGAAGACCAGCTGTTGTGCAGCGTGTTTCATTCACTATGTGAAGGGATTCCACTGTATGAATCACTGCAAACTATGGATTACCTTGAGAAGAACAGGAACTACCTATTATGCTCATGTGAAACCTGTACATGGATCCAGAGGACATTGTGTGCACAGAGCAAGGGACTACTACTTGGTTTAAAATTCAGTAAAAGCGTGTGTCAGAATTGAATCCTCTTGTCCTACTTACTCAATTTGTTTGCACAGCAAATCATCAGAGAAACGGGATTATGTGAAGAACTCAGCATCAGGATTGGGAGGCAGGCTTATTAACAACCTTCAATATGCAGATGACACACCTTGCTGGCTGAAAGACAGGAGGACTTAAAGCTCTAGTTGTTAAAAATCAAGGATTTCAGCCTCAGTATGGATTACAACTCAATGTAAAGAAAACCAAGATTCTCAAAACTGGACTAATAGGTAACATCAGGAAAAACAGAAAGATTGTAGTTGGCAAGCATTTCGTCTTGCTGGGATTCATCATCAACACTCATGGAAACAGCACTCAAGAAATGAAGCAACACATTGAATTATGTAAATCTGTTGCATAAAATTTCTTTCAAGTATTGGAAAGTAAGAAGGTCACTTTGAGGACTGAGGTACAGCGGACAGAAACCATGGTATTTCAGTGACTTTTTGTGCGTGTGAAAGTTGGATATTGGATAAGGAAGCAGAAGAAGATTCTCTGCATTTGAGCTACGGTGTTGGCAAAGAAGAATGAAAGTCCCACGGACTGCCAAAAGAGCAAACTGGTCTATCTTGGTGAAGGACGGCCAGACGCTCTTTAGAGGAAAGATGGTAAGACCTTGTCTCACATACTTGGAACTTATTATCAGCAGAGACCGGTCCCTGGAGAAGTCCATCATGCTTGGTAAAGTGGAGCAGCAATGTAAAGAAGGAAGGCCCTCAATGAGAGAGAGGGATTGGCAGTGACTGCAACAGTGAGCTCAAAGTGAAGGACAGGCGTGACGCTGGGATGGAGACGAGTGCTTTGTTCCGATGTGCATAGGGTTACTGTGCAGCACCGACTTGATGACAACATTCAAGCGGGTATCCAAAAATAACCCAGGTTTTTTTTTTCTAAGCTATGCATTTAAATTTTTTTACAAAACAACCTTTTAACCTTCAAAGTATTATCCATTATACTTAATACATTAGTCAAATCTGTGATTCCATTCTTGGAAACATTTTCAAACTCATCTGTTTGGATGGCTGAGAGCACCTC
>NW_027458816.1:0-25000 GCF_050624435.1 Tenrec ecaudatus
GTTTCCTTGGGAGGTGCCTCAAGGAAGGACCAGTGGAGAAGGGTAATACTGATAGAGCAAAGGGAAGAGGCCGATAAAGAAATGTCATTGAGTAGGTTCCCAGAGACAGTATAAATCCTCTTGTAGTTGTCCCACCCAAAGGCTGAGGGAACTGGAGTGTGGCTCCACCTATCCTCATGTGTCATTGGTTAAAGTGGCATTAGGTCCTGGAGGATGTCAACTTCCTTGTCTGCTCAATGACTGTTCCCTGTGTGGGGAGTTACATGTGCTTCCTGTGAGACCATTGGCATTTATGGGAGTGGTGGGTGCCAAGTGCTAATACATGGGCACATTAGCAGCTGCTACAGCAAGTGCTGTACATTTTTAGCTGCTTGAGTGACAGGTGGGCCCTACCTCCTGCCTATATTCAGTGGTAGGGTGTTCAGATGGGGGGCATCCGAAAAATAACAAGGCCCTATTCTTTGCAAATAGACATTATTATTATTTTAATCTGTCCCAACCCCCTTTCTTATCTGTCCCTGTGAACTACCTCACTGGCTGAAATATCAGTTCCCTGGGGAAGACACCACATTTCAATAAGGTCACAAGGCTGTTTTCATTGGCCCAGTGGAGACACTGACATAAGATGGGTCAACTAGATGCTTTTTCTGGAGCATTTCCAAACAAAAAACGAAAAAGAAAGTCCCGCTTTTGCAAGTGGCCTGGCATCTAAGAAGCATAATTCAGAAGCACATGTCCCGCCACGTGGAGGAGGCTGTCTATGTTGCGAGATTACAGCATGTGCCCTGAGAGACAGACACAAAGAACACAGGAACATGCCAGTGGTGGTCAGGAACGGTCGACAGAGCCAGCTGTCCTCTTGTTCTCCCCACCTTTCCATTTTCCTAGGATTCTCTCTTCCAAGTATTGGTCTCTTTGCCTGTTTACAACCAAATGAGCCCCAAATAAGATCCAGATCATAGAAATAGAAGGAGGAAGTTGGATGGAGACTGCAGTTCATACTCCCCGGAAGCCATTCAGACTCCCTGCAAGAAGGAGACACTGTGATGGAATTAGCTCTGGATTCCTGACATTTATTGAGGAATGCTCAGGGAATAAGCACCTGTGGGGGGAATCCAGGAAGGGTACAAGAGGGAAATCTCAACAGAGGTCTCAGCCCTGCCTATGGAGAGTGTCATAGTCAGTGTTCCCTAGAGAAACCAAACCAGTTATATAGCTGTAACTGGAGATATCGATATATCCACCAGGGCTCCTATGGTTAACCACTGCACCAGCCACTCATTGCCATCAAGGTGGACTCAAAGTGACTGTGTAAAACAGTATAGAACTGACCTTTTGGGCGTTGGAGACTGTAACTCTTCAGGAGATTATGAAGCTTCATCTTTCCCTCAAGGAGCCCTTGGTGTTTTCAAACTGATGTCCTGGCTGTTGGATGCCCAATGGGCCACCCACTACGACACCAGTGCCCCAGAGAGTGAGGCTTATTTCTAGGAATTGGCTCACATAGGGGAATGGCAAGTTCCAAATTCAGAGGTCAGGCAATAGCCTAAAGAGCTCTGTAGATGTTCATCCTAAAATCCATAGGTTAGGTGATGGGAAAAGACAAGAATAAGAATGGTCAGAACACACCCTAGGGAAACTCCCTTTCTGCGCTGAAGGCCTTTGGCTGATAGGTTTACCCCTTCCCACATTATGGAAGGTATTCTATTTTGCTTGAGACCAACTCCTTCATAAGAGCAAATAGATGAGGTGAACAAGCGGCCATCTAGCTCAGAAGCAATAAAGCCCACCTGGAAGAAGCACACCAGCCGGTGCGATCACGAGGTGCCAAAGGGACCATGTATAAGGCATCATGCAAAAATAAAAGATATATATATATATATATATATATATATATATATATATATATATATATATATATCTGTGTGTATATGGGTATATATATATACCATAGAGAATGAAGGGGGAAGTGCAGAGTGGAGACCAGAGGCCCAAATGTCGACCACTGGAGATCCCCTCATAGAGGGCTTTAGGAGAGGAGATGGGTCAGTCAGGGTGCGATGTATTACCGATGAAGAACACAGCTTTCCCCCAGATCCTGGATGCTTCCTCTCCCCAACTACTAGGATCCAAATTCTACCTTGCAGGACTGGATAGGGCAGAGGCTGTACACTGGTGCATATGGAAGCTGGAGGCACAGGGAATCCAGGGTGGATGATACCATCAGGACCAGGGGTGTGAGGGGTGATACTGGGAGAGTGGAGGGTGAGTGGGTTGGAAAGGGGTAACTGATTACAAGGATCCACATGTGACCTCCTCCCTGGGAGATGGACGGCAGAGAAGGGGGGAAGGGAGTCTCCGGAAAGGGCAAGAGATGACAAAATAACAATCTGTGGATTATCAAGAGTTCATGAGGGATGGGGAGCGGGGACAAAAAAAGAGGACCTGATGTGGAGGGCTTAAGTGGAGAGCAAATGCTTTGAGAGTGATTAGGGCAAAGAATGTACAGATGTGCTTTATAAAATTGATGTATGTATATGTATGGATTGTGATAAGAGTGGTATGAGCCCCTAATAAAATGTTTAAAAAGCAAGAGCAAATAGATGAATGCTTGTTTGACCAAAAAACTGGGCACCATAGCCTCGCCACATTGATATGCAAAAGGAGCCATCACAGGGAGCTCTGTAACTGGGACCTGGCCAAGTGGTGACCAGTAGCCTGGGACTTTGTAGCCTAATGTGTTGCAGCAAATTGCTTACTAGTTCTCCTCTAGCTATAGTCTTTGTAACGCCTACCAATGACAGGGTGGAACTATGCCACCGAGGGAAGTAGATAGCATGCTAATAATATCAGTAAAGTGCATGGCATCCTCGAAGAGGTGAGACCATTCAAATAAGACCTGTAGACCCCTAATGTGGGGATTGGTCGGTATGGTCATCCTGGGTGAGTTAACTCAGAAACAGAAAGTGGAGTTTCAAGAGCACCGAGAAAGACGAGCCAGCAGTGGAGTGAGCTCTTTGGACCCAGGATTATTACTCTGAGCACCACCTCTGTCCAGGAGACAGAGATCCCTCACACTGGATGCATCAGGAGACACTGAAAAACAGTGGCAGATAAATAGCTCATGGAAGCAGAGGCAGCAGCACCAAGACCCCAGAACAGGGAGCTCGCCAGCACACAGAATGAGAAAGCTGAGTGTTTTGGGTCAAGGCTTCCAGACAAAGTGGGCTGCCTCAACGCACCTATCAGCAGAGCTGAAAGAACTTTGCACACGGTCCCAAGCAGAGCAGAGGTCAAGGAGCTGCAGGGCACAGGCCAAGGACCAGAAAAAGTTCTGCCTCTGGACACCACTGGGAAGAGACTGTCCTGACTGAAGAACTATATCCCCAGTCATTTCTGATCCTGAATTGTCACCTGCTAGGGCCCCAATTAACCCCAGAAAAATAAGTATTGTTTGCGAGTTCTGTGTGGCCATTGCCACTTAAGGATTATCAAACCCAGCAGAGAAGAAGAGAGTGTCATGGTACGGATGGTTGGTGTCAGAAACTGTGAAAAGAAAGGAGGGTGGAGGCATTTTGATCTCTGTCTCATAGGAATCAGCCTTGGGCTGTTTATCTTGATTTTCCTCCATTGCCTTTTGTGAAGTTACAGGGGGGTCAAATGCCTCCACTATGCCATTTATACCCCTACATTGACAAGTCGTTGGATGAAGGTTAGTTTGGGAAGGAGCAGACCATGGATGAGCTCTCATCAGCTGAGGCAATCCCGATAGGGGCCAGACAGCTGGGACCTTTTCTATCAGTGGCTCTCTCAGCAGCTGGGGAAATCAGTCTCTTGGCCCTGAGAGGAATCTGGGTGACACACTCATCTATGACAATACCCTGAAGAACAAGCTCCCACAAAAACCTGGCTGAGAACTCTCGCCTAGAACACAGGAGTGCATGCCTAGCTAATAATAGCCATTTACTGAAGGCCCTATGATTGGAACTGTGCTTCATTTACAGATGGAAAACTAGAGGAAGGGATTTAAGGTGGCTAAGTTAATAAGTGACAGAGACAAGATTCAAACACAAGTTTGAAGCTGGTACTGTTAGCTTTTTTTCCAGGGCTGGGTTTTAGATGAGGCAAATGAGACACTTGTCAGGCACACAAGGTAAAGAGGCCTTCCCTCTCCAGTGTGACTTTCCCCATAAGTCTGAATCATGGGCCTGGTGTGTCTTATTTGCCTTCCCTGAGTCTCAGAACCTGGTCTAGTCTGATTTGCTATTTGGAGGAATAAGCCAGAATGCTCAAGTACTCTGAGTCAAGACCCAATCTCCCCTGGAATTGTTCAGTGGGACTTACCAGCCTCTTCCTTCATGTTTCACTTTTCTAGAAACCTCCATGGAGGACTAGCTCTCATGAAGAGAGCTTCAAAAAGCTCATGGCAAAGTTCCATTATTTTTTCATATCATTTTCCACACGCTTTTGGAAGCTCCCTCCTCATCCCTTTCCACAGTCTTTCTCAAGGAAAGAGACTGTTGCTTGTTGATGTCAGATGCCCGAGTCTGTTTTCTACTCAGAATGCTCTGCACAAACTCTATCAACAAATAACGCAGAGTCAAACGTGCTGTGTGTCTTTAAGTTGATGTCAGCTCATAGTGACCCTACTGGACAGAGTAGAACTGCACCCAAAGGTGTCCTAGGCTGAGATCGTTATGGGACCAGCTCATCAGGTCTTTTCCCCTTTAGAGCCCATGGGTAGGTTCAAACTACCAGCCTTTTGTTTAGCCACCCAGTCCTTAGCCATTGTACCACCAGGGCTCTTTAAAACAGGGATTAGGTTGATTAATTTTAAAATCTCCAGGAACATTTGAAAGCTGCTTCCCAGAACACCCTTCCCCAGATTGTTGATTAAGACGGGCATTTGGGGACTCATTTCTTTCTCATTTGTGTAAGTGCACTCTATGAGAGGGGTTTCCCTTCATAGATAGGTGATCACATACTATTTTTCCAAATTGAACCACTCTTGGTGGTATAATGGGTTAAGAGTTGGGCTGCTGCTAATGGCAAAGTTAATGGTTCAAACCCACCAGCTACTCCTTGGGAGAAAGATGAGGGTTTTCTGCTCCAGTAAAGATGTGCAATTCTGAAAATCAGCAGAGCCAGTCTATTGTGCCATATATGAGGTCAACCCCATGGCAGTGGATTTGGTTTTGGTTTGGGTCTGTGGGGGAAGTCCTTAAGTCATTCTTTAGTCACATGGAGGAGTCCCTGGGTAGTGCAGTTGGCTAACATACTGGGCTACTAACACATAGGTTGGAGCTTCAAGCCCAGCCAGAAGTGTCTCTGAAGAAAGGCCTGGTGCTGCATTTCAAACAACAACAACAAAATCAGTTATAGAAAAAAACAACAGAATGTCGTTCTACTCTGGCCCGAAGGAGTCCCTATGAATCAGAGTTAACTTCATGGCAACTGGCATGGGTTTGGTCCATGGGAAAAAAGAACCCTTCATAATTGCCTCCATGCCCAATATTTCCTTTCCTGTATCCCTAGACCACCCCAGCACCCTCAGCATCTTGCCTTATAATTGCCATGGGTCCGTCTGTCTTCCCAATGGGCTAGACCGTGATGCAGCCGCTGCCGACACAGAGGGATTGTGCAGTCCCTGCATGATCTACAGTCCTCATGACATATATCTTGAATGAAGATTAAGTGATCCTCTCTAGAGCTTAGCTCAGGTGAATCCACTACCTCAGCTGGAACCGAAGTGGTGCCAGACCAATATCTGTTTTTAAAAGATAGAAGGGCATTCCTAATCTTTGTGGAGAAACAGAGAGGATTTAGTGAAATGTTTCTGCAGTTGAGGCTACAGATGATCTGTTGACATGGTCTAAAAGGTTGTAGGTGGTTTAATGTCTCTCGGTACCATCAACTTTGCATTTTGTCCTGACTTAGCAAATTGGTTGGGATTTCGGCTTACTGACAAGGACCTTCAGAAAGAATGTGGTTGCAGGAGCAAGTTTAAGAAAGGAAAGAGCTTTGAAGCAGCCCTCACTGAGTGCCAATCCAAAACTCTGTAACCCAGCACCTCAGAGGGCTTGACCTGGGATGGACTATGGCAGCAGCACCATGAGCCACTTCCTCCAGTGGCCCTGACTGAAGGCTCAGAACCTGCCTCTGATTGGCAGCTGAGAGATACTAGGACCTTCACCTGCCACATCGAATGTATTTCTCCTGGCAGTAAGAAATCCCCAAAGTACACTATGTTCGGGCAATCTTTCCAGCCTACAAGCAGTTGTTGCTTATCTCTGTTAGCTTTGTGCAGGGGAACAATCAGGCTTTGAAATTGAAAGACTTGCATGCATGTGACCCATGAGGTTAAGAGCCCAACACATAACCACTATATTACCAGGGTTCCTGCCTCTTGAAGGATAGGTAAGCAACAAAAGGACCATTTCTCTTAAAACCTCTGATCTAGAGTGGCACACAACTCCTTCCACTTTTATTCTATTGGCCAAGCCCTTCACTGGCAGGGCAGGGAAGTTTACTCTTTCCTTGGATGACTAGGAAGTGAGTGAAATTTTGTCATCTCATACAAAGAGAAAAGGGAAACATGCTCTATGATCAAATAAGTTTTAAAAAAAAGTCAAAATATTCATAGAATCTGCCCAGTGTGGCAAAAGCATGAGCACTCCCATTGTAGAAGAAACACTGCTCTCGGAAACCACACTGTGCCTGGCAAGGGAGGCTGGGAGGATTTATGCTTGCTCACTTTGGCCAAGTCATTAAGCAAGGCTGATCAGTAGAAAAGGAAATCGGGTTTGGTGCGGGGATGTGTCATTGGATATGCAGGGGATTCTCCTTGAGATGTATTGGCCCACAACTTTGGACTCACATACAGCAGTGACCATGAAGATGGCATCGGACCTGGCGACATTTCCTTTTCGTATATAGAAAGTTGACACAAGCATCTCCTGGTGGTGTAGTGGGTTACACATTGTGTCCCTAACCTTAAACTCAGCAGTTTGAAAACAGCAGCACTCAGTGAGGGAAAGATGAGGCTTTCTACTCCTGTCAAGAGTTACAGGCTCAGAAACTCATGGGGGCAATTCTCCCCTGTCCTACAAGGTCGCTATGCATCAGCAGTGACTCGATGGCAGGGAGATTAAGTTGATATTACCTATTTTAGAAAACGGTCCTGGTTATTCAATTAAGTAAGGCAGGTGCAGCCCTGTCACACAGGGTTTGTTTAGATAGCACAGTAGTGTCCACTCACTCATTAGCTCAGTGTGTCTGGAACCCCAATGTGTATTTCCACATGGGACAAGTCAGGTTGAAGACACTGGGGATTCGTGCTTTGTTGAGCAAGCCCTGGAATTGCAAGAGTTCTAAAAGGAGGTCAAAGTTCCTGTTTTTATAACTCTCTCTCACACACAGAGACACACACACACACAGACACACACACACACACAGAAAGTGGTGAACTTCACAGAACGTAGTGGGGACTTCAAAGAAAGGGGGGTTGATAGCCGTGAACAGGGTTGGGATGGGTCTTGTTCTATCCATTTGAAAGTCTCTAGGCTAAACAGAAATGTCCTGGTGGTATAGTAGGTTCGGTGTTGGCCTGCTAACCACCAGGTCAGCAGTTCTGAATCCACCAGTTCCTCCATGGAAAAAAGATGAGGCTTTCTATTTGAGTAAAGAATTATAGTCTCAGAGACTCATTGGGGCATGTTTATTCTTCCCTACAGGGGCGCTGCGAGTCAGAATGAACTCAGTACAGTATGCAAAGAACAAGCTGTGCTAATACCATTCCAGAGAGACAGTGGTGTTCCAGGGACATTGGTTTTGCCTGGCCCCTGACCCTGAGGAAACAGGAGGTCTTCAGGTCCTCTCCTGCTGCTCTTCTTTACCATCCTCCCATATCCTCCTCTGCACTCCCAAGTGCTGGGCATGATTTATACACACAGAAATCCACTTACTCCTTTGGAAAAGTGGTTTACTTCACCCAAAAATTCGGAGAACTGTGTCGTCTCCCTTTCAAAGTAAATTATACGATGAACATACAATATTGATTGCAGGCATGTGGATTCTTAATCCTCAAGTTCCCATGAAACCCTGCTTTCCATGGCAAATCAGCCCACCATTTCAGCACGCCAGTATTGCCAGGAGAAAGGAGCCTCAGCAGCCACCACTGCTCCGCAGCCTGCTTTTCACGGTCACGCGGGGATGTCAGAGTGCCCCACACCTCGTGCACTTGACTCAGTGCTTGCTTGCAGGGGTTGCATTTCGTTAGAGCCCAACAACTTCCGAGCATTGGCAAATTCCCCCAACCAAAGGTGGGCAGCGGCCTCATAATGTCACCAGTCATTAACCACCAGCAGGGTTGCGTTATGCTCGTCAGTGCTGTCATGTGCAAGGGGAAAGACAATTCCCACAGGCTGCCAGCTGTGTTTGGGGAGGGAATGCCAGGTGGGGAAGCTGGGGGTCCTCACCCCAGCAGCCACAGTTCCTGGCTCCAGGCCCTGCCCCAGGCTGTGCCAGGATGAAGAGCCTGGACTCTCAGAGACTCCGTAGCTCGATTTCCACTCAGGTTGTGTTGTGTTGATCATTCCTTCCCTAGGATACCTCCCATCTGTCAGTTTGTCATCATGTTGTCATTTGTCTCTAGCTGTGATTGCTGTAAGCGGTGTCACCAGCTACGATTATAACCAGAGCAAGCCACTCTGGACACGCTTCACCAGAGCATCCAAGCTAGGACACACTGGGAAGAAAGACCTGATGATGTACTACTGAAAATGAGTCCATGGAACCCTATGGACCAAAAGAGAATACCGTCCAAACAAGTACTGGAAGAGGAGCACCCTAGGTGGGAATACACTCACACTATTCAGTGGGAGGACTCCCTGGGTAGTGTTTGACTAGCACCCAGGAGGTCGGCAGTTAAATCCCACCCAGAATCCAAGAGGTGCCTAAGGAAGGTAGGCCTGAATATCTGCTTCCAAAAGGTCACAGCCTTAAAAACCCTATGGAACAGTTCTACTCTGAAATGCATGGGGGTCGCTATGAGTCAAAATGGACCGAAAAGCAGCTATAACAACAACACTGTTTAAAGAACAACACTGCAAATCCTTAGGACAAAATACACAGCAGGCACAATAGCCTCGACCCCACAGAATAGGGCAACTTATTTTCCTTTGTACCAGAGACCGGAACTGTACAACGGAATGAAACCCTGCCTGCTCTTGTGTCATCACCACAGTCGTTGGTCCATGTTGAGCCCAGTGCTGTAGCCACTGTGGACATCCATCTTATCAAGGGTCTTCTTCCCTCTTGCTGCCCCTGTACTTTAACAAGCATTATGTCCTTTCTTAAGAACCAGTCTCTCCTGATAGCATGTCCAATGGATGTGAGATGAAGACTTGCCATCCTCACTTCTAAGGGGCATTCTGGCCGTGCTTCCTCCAAGAGGGATTTGCTTGTTCTTCTGACAGCCCAGACGACTTTCGGTATTGTTTGCACATCATTCACATGCATTGATTCTTCTTCAGTTTTCCTTACTCACTGTCCAGCTCTCACATGCATATTGACCATTGAAACTACTTACCTTGAATTCAGAGCTTAGGGTACACTACCCAAAGCCACATACCTTGTGAGCGGCTGAAACATGTCTGCTGCCAGGATCTGTCCAATTTATTTTATTGAAACATCATACTCAAAAGGTGCTTTAGGCAAACATATTTTGTCTTTTGACTACATGTCCCCATAATATAACCAGGCTCAGACCCTCACATTGTAATGATTCAGCTATATGTCTGAGAGGAAAAAAGACCGCCAACCATATAACTGATGGGAGAATAGGTACTGACTGTCACATGCAATGCCATTCCTTCAACAAATATGTATTGAGTGTTATTCAAATGACAACATTTTGCAAAGCTTTAAGAAGACCCAGATGTAGAGAACACAGTCCCTGCTCACAGGAGACTCACAGATACTGCATCAGGGCATTCAGAACAGGGACACCACAGATAGATGCTGAAAGTAAAATCATAAAAAATAGCAACCACGCACGGAATCCAGGACAGATAAAATCCTCAGGAACAGTAATGGGAGTAGCGATACTGTGGTAGCTTTTTAATCTCCCATCATCTTGCATAGGAGTGGAGTCCAGGCTGTCACTCAGGCCATAGCCAGTGAGGTCTCAATGTGGGCATGGCCTTCTCTTGAGGATTCTGGCAACTCCTGTATTCTTTCCTGGGGGTGAGAGACACCCATGACTTGATATTCCTGCTGACAAGATACATGGATCTACATTGACGGCAGCCAGAGCCTTGAACGGGAGGAGTCATGTGGAGACCCATGCCACTTTCCACCTCCACTGGGTCCATAAGACATTCCACCGACTGCCCTGTGATCTTCCAGCACTTGGTGTCATTGCATGTGTTGCATAAGTCTGAAAAAAATGTACACACTGTTATTGGATATATGGGTTAATTTCGTACTTATGTACGTGGTCTGGACTGGGCTGGGATGTTTTCTTAATATAAAATTATTCTTCTATATAAAGCTTTTTTAAGACACATGAGTGTTTATGAATGTGCTTCTCTAGTCAACTCGAACTGACTCAGATACCATGAGGGCACAGGGTGGCTGTGTAGGGAAGGGGAGGAAAAGGGAACTGATAACAATGGAACACACACACACACAGCCTAGGGGCCGAATAACAGAAATATGAGTAGAGGGACACAGAAGACGGTGTGTATAAAGATATTAATTTATATATAATTTAGTAAGGGTGTGAGGGTTGAGGAAAGAGGGAAAAACAGGAGCTGATATCAAAGGGGTCAAGTAGAATGATAGTGTTTAGAAAATGATGGTGGCAGCATATGTACAAACTCGCTTGATCTAAATGATTTATGGATTGTTATATTATCTGTCAGAGCCCCCATTAAAATGTGTTCTTTTTTCTATAACAACATAAACTCACTGCCATGGAGTCAATTTTGACTCAGTATAGAACACCCCCTGTGGTTTCCTCGCTTGCTATTCTTTAAGGAAACAGAAAGCCTTTGCTTTCCCCTGCAGAGTGGCTGGTGGTTTCAACTATTGACTTTGAGGTTAGCAGGCACCATAGCACCATGATTCCTAAGGATGCTGATAGAAAGGGAGAACCTTGTAGAACATAATTTAAAATTCTTTAATTATCTAGACTTACTTAACTGGAAGAGTCCCAGAGACTATGACCCTGAGTTACTCTTCAAACCTTGAATTGAAACTGTCCCCTGAAGTCATCTTTAAACTAAATAACAATTTAGCTCTTAAAGGATTGCATTCTTGAGTATTGCAGTCTTTAAAAAATCAGCACAAAACTAAATGGGCTACAGATAATTCAAAATATATGTGAGAGGGTTGTGGCAGAGAGATTAAGTAAAAAGAAAGGAAACACCTAGAATAGAAAGAACAAGAATGTTAATTCAATATGAAGAGTGTGACCAATGTCACTGAACATTGTGTCCAGAAAGGGTTGAAATGGAACAGATTTTGCTTTGTATGTTTTCACATATCAAAATTAAATATTAGTAGAAAAAGAGAGAGACTCGCATCTGTTTGAGGCAGACTACCAAATATTGGGTTATATATAATGCTAAGTATTGAATATTATCCCATTTTCATATGGCAAGTATGGAAAGCCAAGGATGGAGTGAGGCATTCACAGAGAGATGGCATTTGAATGATCCAGGAAAATGGCTAAAGAAGATGCTCATTTCCGAGTGTTTCCACTGGGTTCGCAAACACATCAGCAAATGAATGTCAAATAACCCGTCTCACCCTCTAACTCAGAGCTGTGCAACCGAACTCTCTTCTATGATGAAAATGTTCCAGAGCAGTGATTCTCAACCTGTGAGTCGCGACCCCCATGGGGGGGGGGTCGAACAATGCTTTCACAGGGGTCATCCGATTCATCACAGTAGCCATATTATAGTTATGAAGTAGCAACAAAAATAATTTTATAGTTGGGGGGAGCACCACACATGAGGAACTATATGAAAGTGTCACAACATTAGGAAGGTTGAAAACCACTGTTCTAAAGGCATGACATCCAATCTGGTAGCTACTACATTTTATCAGGAAAGACCAGTCCATGGAAAGGGACATCATGCTCGGTAAAACTGAAGGTCCACAAGAAAAGAGACTGACCATCAAGGAGATGGGCTGACACCATGGCTGCAACAATGGACTCCAACCTAACAACCATGGCGAGAATTGGCACAAGATCAGGCAGTGTCCTCAAAGTAACATCCTTGATCTTCAGTCTTTTTAAAAGATCTGTTGTAGCACATTTAGCCAATGCAACGTGTCGTTTGATGTCTTGACTGATGCTTCCTTGAGCATTGATCTGGCTTAGGGTTTAAAAATTCCCCTTGGCTTCTCAATCATACAGGAGGCCCACACACTGATCATCTTTCCTCATTACACAGAGTGTCATGCCCCACTCACATTGGTCTCCTTGCTGTTCCAGGAAGAAGCTTGGAGAACCCAATCACAAGGCCTTTTGCACTGACTGTCTCCTACCTGGAACACTTTCCCCACCGCCAGATGGCCACTCCTGTGTCTTCCTGCCTTTTCAAGTTCTGCATTGTCAATGAGATCTTCCTTGGCTGCGATGCACTACTTGCCCCAAGTTTCCCATCCAGCGCAGTTTAGTGAGAAAAATCTCACTGCTACCTGCAGGGGAGGAGCCTCGACACTGGCATCTCAGAAAATGGAGCATAATCAGAACAGAAATGAGACCCTACCTCTCATGCTAAAAGGCTGCTAACTGCAAGGTCTAAACCACCACACAACCAGCCACTTCTCAGGAGAAAGGCTGAAAGTTAGTCTCAGAAACCTGCAGGGGAAGTTCTACCCTGTCTTATAGTGTCATTATGAATCAGTATCAACTCTATGGCAGTAAATTTGCATTTGGGGGTGGGGCGCGTTCTAAGGAGCTCTGGGTCACATACCCTGATCAATCCAACTGGCAGCTGCATCAGCTGGCTAAGGCTTCAAAAGACTGAGTAGGTAACCCAGAGCTCATTGCTGTTGGCAGAAACTTGTGGGGGGTCAGAAGGACTTGAGGTGATGGTGTCCTTCTCAGTGGCCTCAGATAATCTTCTCCCCGGTCTGGGCATCAGCATCTTCTTTGCAAAATGGGATGATTGCATTAGAGAACCACTAAACCCCTATATACCTGAGCAACCAGGAAGCAATTGTGAATCCTGGAGAGGAGCAAAGACTATGCTGGTGGCTCTGCAAATCTTGGGAAGCCTGGATCCGATGCGGCTGGAACTGTCCACTGCGAGGCACCAAGAATCCCGAGAGCTGTAGTTCAGGTCTCCCCCTTGCCTGTGTACCATGGAAGATTTAATAAATGTTCTCCTCATGCTACCTTTAGGATCCTTGGTGGCAAAGTGGCAAAATCCCTTCACATTGGCCTGTTAACTGCAGGGTTGGCAGTTCAAACGCACCTGCTGCATTCCTGTAGAAAGGGCAGCTTTCAACTCCCACAAAGAATTGTTGTTTCAGAAATCCACAAGGACAGTTGTATCCTGTAACTATGAGTCAGAACTGGCACAATAGCAGTGCGTGAGTGAGCTTTAAACTACATTTGAGACTGGGGTCTATTTTGAGTTCCCCTACCTGTCCATTGGGTGTCATGGGAAGAAAGTAGATAGGAGAAAAAAGGGTAGGAGGCAGTGAGGGAGGAGGGTAGAATGTACTGGAGTAACACATTCTGGCAGAAAATTGTGTGTATGTGTGTGTGTGCGTGTTCTATTGTAATTCACACAGATTATGGGTGGGGGAGGGAACTGAAAAAGTAAATATCCATGAAAAAGAAAAATTTTTTTCTTTGGTGATTTTCCTCTTGTTGAGCTAAGGGATGGAGACTGTACTGCATGGGCGTGACCAGCCACTGGACCGGTGTGCTGTTAACACACCCTCCTGCCTTTGCATGCTGGGGGCCTCTCTGTAAACAGAAGTGACTTGTGACTTCTGATTTCCTGGGGCTCTAAAGAGAACCCGAGAATAGACGTTCTAAATCGTGAACAAAGGAGAGACAAAGGGTTAATGACAGGACAGAATTTTGAAGTTTCATTGGATGAACACAGCGCCAGCATCCAACAAGCATGCCAAAGGCTGAACTCTGCCCAGAAGTAATGAATGAGCACTGCCTTTAGCCCGTGTCCTCACTCTCCCCGTCTCCTGCACTCCAAGCCAGCCTCACTAAGAGTAGGCAATGGTGACATGGTGGTCCTTTCATCTCTCTCTGTCCCCTCACGCTGCCTTCACCTCTATCCAAGTTGCGTCATCCTTCCCCCTTCTCCCTGATCTTCCTCGTGGAAAGATCTAATTCATACTAACTGGTAAAAGTCAGTTAGCACACAAGAAGGAAGACATCTCCTTCCTCAGTCTATGCTGCAGAAAAGGAAACTCGGGCTTCAGCTCATTTGCCCAACTGTCAAAGGTCCCATCACGGGCAGGGCCCTGATGTGAAAATTCAAGCAAGCAGCCCCAGAGCCAGAGCTCCCAACCCTCATCCACTGCAGTTCAAGTTCATGGGGTGAAGTGGTGAAAAGCTAACCAGAAACTGAGAGTCAATGTAGATACGCAAGGCATTCTTGCCAGGGCACTCACTCACTGCCATTGAGTCAATGCTGACTCATAACAACCCTATAGGACAGGGTAGAATTCCCCTGTGAGTTACTGAGGATGTATCTCTTTATAGGAATAGAAAGCCCCATCTTTCCCTTGTGGAGTGGCTAGTGGTTTTAAACTGTTGCACAAAGCATAACCATGACACCATCAGGACTCCAAAACATGCCAGGGCAATCAATGGTTCTGTGAGATCTCTCAGGATAGAGATATACCTTGCTCCTTGGCTACACACGAGAAAGCATTCACCTCCAAGCCTAGTTTGTGATCCAAGTGAGTTTTATGAGAATTAGAAGAAGTTTCAGGTTTATAAAGGCACTTGCAGGGCTCTTCAGAAATGTGCATCTCCTTAGAAGCTTCCCTGAAAGTCACGAGGTCTGCTCTGCGCTCCTGCCTTTTAAATTACTCCAAGAGGTGGGGCGTGCTGGTGACCCTGGTTGAACTCATTGGCTGAACTGAATTCACCTGGCCTTGTTGGGCCAATTCAGGTGCAGAACACACCCAGGTGTACCTCCCCTTCCTGGCTGGGAACCTGAGCCTCTGAGCATGCGCAGTGTACCACTCGTTTATGGGACAAAGGCTCAGACGGCTGATCATGCGTAATGGATGCCTCAGTCCCTAAGCTAAACTACTTAGCAGTTCCAAAACCCCACTGCTGTGTAGTGTTCATGAACTTTGGCAGGAACACATCCTTACCACGAAGAATCCTGGTGGCCCAATGGCTAAGCACTTGGGCTTTAGACCGCGGTCAGTAGCAATGCATGAGAAAAAGGTCTTGCCATTGTAAACATTCCACCCCACTGCCATCAAACGCAAAGGACCTCTGGTGACATGGCGGGCTACTCACAGAGCTACTAAATGCAAAGTCAACAGTTCTAACCCACCAGCTTCACTGTGGGAGAAAGATGAAGCTATCTCTTCCTATAGAGACATAATATCTCAGAAACCTATAGGGAAAATTCTACCCTGCCATGGACTAATAAACGAACAACCTAATCTGTCTTGGAAGAAGTCAGGCCAGAGTGCCCTTGACAGCATATATGGCAAGATTTTGCCTCCCAAATATGTTGGACATATTGCCTGGAGAAGGACATCCTGCTTGGTAAAGTGGAGGGGCAGCACAAAAGAGGAAGGCCCTCAATGAGCTGGATTGACACCGTGGCTGCATCAATGGACTCAGGCAGAGAACAAATGTGATGATGGTGCAGGACCTGGAAGTGTTTGGTTCTATTGTGCATAGGGTCACTTTGGGTCAGAAACCACTCAATGGTACCCGACAGCAACAACAACAAGTATATAAGATCACCATGAGTTGGAATCAACTCGACAGAAAGTGGGCTTTGGGTCTGTCATGGAACCAACCCTGGCTCATAGCGACCCAATCATGGGATTCTGAGGCTATAAATCTTCATGGGAGCAGAGGGCCTCATCTGTCTCCTGCGGAGCAGCTGGTAGGTGTGAACCCCTGACTTTGCAGTTGACAGTCCAACAATTCCCTTAAAGTACCCACCGGGGCTCCTTTGGTAACGATGACAGACTAGGAAACCCAATGGGGACATTTCTACTCTGTCACATGAAGGCATCCTGTGCAGAATGGGCTCAACGGGAACTAACACCAACCCCACCACTTTTAACACCATCCCAAACTTACAGACTGTGTGCTAGGCTCTTGAAGGAATTGACTTTTTGCACTCCCACTGAGCGAGCTATGAGCATGAATGCATGCCAACACGTAACTTCCGGTCCTGAACTAGGGATCAGCTGCACATGTAAGGATGTGCTTCTAATGTGGAAGGAAGTAAAGAGAGGGGATCTGGAAGCAGGAAAAGCCAGGAAGCAGGAGTCACTTAGGCAGACCCCTTTCCTAAACCAGCTTAATTAGCATATCACAGATCCTGGCTCAGAGGTGATGTTCAAAGAAGAATTGTTGACTGAATACACAAGGGAAGGAACAGAGTAAGTGAACACAGAAATGTGCTAATGACCAAATTGACTCACAGTTCCCACCCTGCTCTTCTTCTTCCAGGTTCTTCTCTAGTTGCTAATGGTATTTGCTCGACCTCTCACAAGCACAAAAGGAGCCCTGGTGGCCTAGCGGTTAGGCAGTGGGCTGCTAACCACCAAACTAGCAGTTCTAAATTAGCAGGCATTCTGAAGGAGAACAACAAGCTGTCTGCTCCTTTAAAGAATTACAGTCTTGGGAATGCACAGTGGTAGCTCTACCCTGGCCCATAGGGCTGCTCTGAGTCTGACTCGACTGGACAGCAGTGAGTATGGGTTTGGTTTGGTTTTCACAGGTACCCCGATCCGTTGGTGGTCTTGGTAAATTGCACACGCTGGTTCAGTGGACCTTGTGTAGGGCTTGAGAATTTGCACTTCTAGCAAGCTCCTGATGTTGCTAGTCTGTGACCATATTTGGGTTGGCAAGGCTCTGGACTACCGGGGTCTTCCTGGTGGCTGCTGTCACAGAGCAAGTTCCCAAGAGTGCACCGCTACTCATTTCTTTGGAATCAAGGTTTTTGGCTATTTGTTCCATGACACTGAAAAGTTTGGACCTGACATACGCAGCTCAGGCTGTATTATCTATCTTCTCTGCCCTCTTGGATTGGAGATGGATCACCTATGAAGCGATGAGGGTAAGAAGGGTTGGGTGTCCCCGGGTAATGTGAACAGTTAGCACGCTCAACCACTGCTGATTAAAAGGTTTGCGGTTCAAATCCAAGGCCCCTCAGAAGAAAGGCCTGCTGATTGACTTCTGAACGACCAGCCTTTGAAAGCTCTGTGGGGTCCCGTGGTGCTGACCCACACGGCGTCACCGTGAGTTGGAATGGACTCCTCAGAAACGGGTTTAGTAAGCAGCACAAAGAGGAAACTCCTTGGTGAACTGGAGGACACGGTAGCTGAAACCATGGGCTCCAACATACTACCCCTGAAGCTGGCAAAGGACCGGGCAGTGCTGCCTTGTGTTGCAAAGAAGGTCCCTGTGATGTCAGAATGATTGGACAGCACTAACAACAACAAAGGATGTCAGGGCCCTTCACTTCCCCAGACCACTGACCAGGTTCAAAGACCCGCATGCGAGTATAGTTTCACAGTTAGATGTGTTTAGAAAAAATAATGTTTGCAAAAGTAAAATCTTGGTTTACATTTTACAGAGCATGCACAATGAGTAGAACGCTTAAGGTCCACCGGAACCTGTTTAGGGTCCCCTCCACTTGTTCACCACCGATAAGTCGATTCTGACTCATATTGATCCTACAGGAGAGGTTAAAATTTCCCCTGTGGGTATTTCTGAAACTATAGCGCCTTATGGGAATAGAAAGCCTCCTCTTTCTCTGCAGCTGGTGGGTTCAAACTGCCAACCTTGTCTTTAGCAGCTCAGGACTGACTTGTATCTCTATGAAACCAAAATCTACCTCACTGCCAGGGAGTTGATGCTGACTCATAGTGACCCTATGAGGCAGAGTAGATCTGTCCCTGTGAGTTTCTGAGACTGTAACTCTTTATAAGAGTAGACAAACTCTTCTTCCCACGGAGTGGCTGGTGGTTTCAAAGTGCTGACTTTGGTGTTAGCAGCCCAACATGCAAACACTATGCCACCAAAGCTCCTTTTGTACCCCTATAAGTAGATAAATATTTCTCTTATATCTGTGTTTCAACCAAAGGCATGGCTATAAAGGAAAAAAGGCCATGAGTGTCAAGAATGATTTGAAAATGTGGAGTTCTTTTGGGAAAGGATATATATATATATATATATATATATATATATATATATATATATATATATATATATATATATATATATATATATATATACTTGTGTATATAAATAGAATTCTGACGGCAAGAGTGGTCAGGAGTTGGACTGTTAATCTCAAGGTCAGCAGTTTGAATGGCCAACCGCTCCTCTGGAGAAAGAGGAGATTTTCTACTCCTCTAAAGAATCACAGTCTCAGAAACCCACGGGGGCCATTTTACTCAGTCCCATGGGCCTGTGAGTTGGAATGGACTTGATGGCAGTGAGGGCATGTAAATATGCAAACACCCACCTCGGACTTAGGATTTGACCTGCTCCCTCAGCCCCGTGAGCATCTGCATCTGAAGCCATGGACTTGGCCTTCTGTGAAGAACCCATTAGTGCACCGCCACAAAGAGAATGAGTTTCCTCTGTGTCAGTCCATTACCCTGCCAACGTTCAGGATGGAGCCAACACCCTTGGTTTCCCAGAGAAATTGGCTCAACATCCCCCTGATGTGGTTGCATGACATAGGCCACTCATGCAATGCACTGCATGTGCTCTATTTAATGCACTATCACCAACAAGTCTACATGGGTGGTAACGCTGAAAACCTTGCCCAAACAGCTGGCTTCACCAAAGTATATGGAACCATGTGGAGTCGTCGACCAGTTCGACTCTGCACTGGCTGTACGTTGGCATTGCCAAGGGGGCTTTCTCACTGACCGTGACCTGAATCCTGCTTCCACTAAGCCTTGCTTCATTGGTCTGGGATGGGGCCAGGCCAATGGGAGGCTTGAAAGCTCCTAAGGGATTCCAAAGTATGACCAAGGGTGAACACTACTGTTTTTGGCCATCACATCCGGGAAGGCCCTTGGGACTTTGCCACTCAAAGTATGATAGGTCAAGGAACCAGCAACATCAGCATTAGCTTCTCCCATGCTAATGCCATCGAGTTGATGCTGACTCATAGTGACCCTACAGGACAGGGTAGAACTGCCCTTGTGTGTTTCCCAGACTGTCACTCTTGCCCGGAGTCTACAGCCTCATATTTCTCCCAAGGAGTGGCTGGTGGTTTAGGACTACTGTCCTTGGGTTTAGGACTACTGTCCTTGTGGTTAACAGCCCAAGAGTACCAGGGCCTCTAGAACTGCTGGATCCTAGACCCCACCCTGAACCCACAAAATCAGAATCTGCCCCCCAGCCCGATTTCCAGGAACCTGGGTAAGTGCATGCATGTGAAAGTTTAAGAAATACTTCCTTAGAAACCATTACTTTCCAGAACAAACTCCTCCTGCCAGAGGTGCAGAAATGGAAGCCCATTAGGCCATGCTCGCCTAGAAGCAATTTGAGGTCTCAGTGCTCCTATATCCTGGCTGTCATCCAGATTTCCTTATTCTCACCTGGACTGTTGTCACTGCAGCAGGTATTGGTGAGTCCTCAGCACGAACAGCCCCAAATTCGGTCTAGAGACACAGCTCCCATTTCAGAGTAGTACAATCCACAGTTTACTGTAGAGTTTCTGCCTTTTACTGGCTTGGGGTAGGGTCTAGTGGGAAACGCATCTTAGCAAGAGCCATTATGTATTCTGGATGTGCACAGTGAGTTTGTCTTGAGGCATATTTATGTCTGACGTTGTTATGTATTCTCTTTCTATCCCATGCAACGTTATTTTTTTTGAAAATTTATATTTGCTTTTAATTACCCAGACATATAAGTGATTTATAGCTAGGTCTGATCGATTGGAATCAGATGACCACGCCTGGATTAACCATGGGTCCTGGTGACCATTAGGCACTTCTTTCCATGAATGATATTTTCACCTGAGTGAATGCATTCACGACTTTTCTTCTCTTAAGATAAATAAGCAGGTGGGTATCATTTTGCTATGCTGGCACTTCCTTGTGCTGTTTTAAGTTCACCCAGCAATTTTTAAAAAGAGAAACATATTACAACTGTCACACACTTGATAATTCATGTGGAAAAATTTGGGGGAGAGCTAAATAGAGGTGACCCGTGGTGCAGTCTTACTTACTGCTTGTTAGAAGGTACTGAAATTTTATATACATAAACACTAGAAACCAGGAGAGATGAAATGGTGGTTCCATGGCAGAATTCTCACTAGCCATGCAGGAAATTTGGGTATGATTCTTGGCCAGTGCGCCTCCTGTTACAGCTACCACCTAACTGCTAGTGGAGGCTGGCATATTGCTATGATGATGAACAGATTTTAGCGATGTTTTCTGCCTACAGACAGACTAGGAGGAAAGGCCTGGTGAACTCCTTCAAGCCATCAGCCACTGAAAACCCCCCAGCTGACAAGGGGTCAAATCTACAACCCATTGAAGGAATGGGGCAGGACCAGTGGGCATTGAGTTCTGTAGCACATGGAGTCCGCATGAGTCAGGAGCTGGCTGACTTGAAGGCAATTGTCCACAGCACTCTCTAGGAAGGCAGTGGTTGGAGCACATAGGCGTCCTTCATGTGGCCCCATGATCATCAAGCCTTAAGTCATGCAACCAACTCTGGGAAATGAGAGATGCCCGGGGTACCAGGAATATTTGAAAGATCTGGTGTAAATTGGTTCAGCCCAGGGGAGTTCTGGAAACCACCGAGGTAAGCTTCCTGCTGCAACCACTAACTTAGCTCCAGTGCGAGTGGATGGGTGTCTGCACATGTACCCAGCCACCATTAGTGCGTTTGTTGTTGTTGTTGCCGTTCACGTCCGTAGAGTCGATGCCGATTCACAGTGACCCTATATGACAGGGTAGAATTCCCCCTGTGACTTTCTCACACTGTGACTCTTTACAGGAGTAAAAAAGCCTCATCTTTCTCTTGAGGAGTGGCTGGTGGTTTTGAATGGTTGATCTTGCCATTAGTCCATTGCGTAACCAGGTGCTGTCAATTTGGTTCCAACTCATGGCCACTCTATGTACAGCAGAACAAAACAACACGCTGCCCTGCGCATTTCTCACAGCCATTCCTACATTTGAGCCACTGTGTCAACTCATCTTCTGGAGGTTTGTCCTCCTTTTGGCTTGACCAAGCATGCTGCCCAACTCCAGGGACTGGTCCCTCCTGATAACACCCAAAGTACATGAAGCCAAATGTCACCATCCTCGCTTCTAAGAATCAATCTGGCTGTAGTTCTTTCAACATAGATTTGTTTGTTCTCCTAGAAGTTCCTTGGTGTATTCAATATTCCTTACCAGGACCATATTTCAAATGCATCAATTCTTCTCGTGGGACTTCCTTATGCATTTTCCAGCTTCCACATGAAAATAATCATGCCTTGGGATAGGATACTCCTGAGTTTTTAAGGTTACAAAGTCACCTTGGTTCAAAAAAATGTTTAAAAGGCCTTTTGCAGCAAATTCACTGAAAGCAATTTATCCAGTGATTTCTTTACAGATATTTCTATGAGCGTTGGTTGTGGATGGGTCCAAGTAAGATGAAATGCTTCATCATTTAAATCTTTTCTCTGTTTATCATGTTGCTTATTGGTTCAGTGGTGAGGATTCTTGTTCTTTTAACCTCGAGTTGTAATCCATACTGAAGACTATCATCTTTGAACTTCATCAGTAAGTGCTTCAACTCCTCTTCCCTTGCAGCAAGCAAGGCTGGTCGCCTGCATATTTCAGGCTGTTCTCAAATCTTCCTGCAATCCTAAAGTCTCCAATTCAGCCATCCAAAACTCAAAACAGCTCAATGCCATGGAAGTCAAGTCAATTCTGACTCGAGCAAACCTGTAGGCCAGGAAAGAACCTCCCGGAAGTTTTCCAAGGCTGTAATCTTTGTGGCAGCACATGGTCACATCTTTCTCACTCGGGATAGCTGGTGAATTCCAAGTGTTGCTCTTTCGGTTAACAGTGAAGTGCTTAAATATTGCCCTACCTGGATTCCAAGTGTGAGCTAGCAGCCACAATTTTCTTCTGAGACCAAAGGGGTTGTTAGGTGTGAATTCTCGACCAAGGGTGGTCCAGCAGACCTGCTCAGTATTCGCCCAGGTGCAAAATCCACCAAGAGGATGCATTGTCATTATTTTTAATCACATAACACACCCAGGTGTAGCAGCAACCCAGCTTTGTAATATCACCCTGGTTTTGATAAATATGTACCATTCCTTGATAACGCTTCCAAATCCTTTAATATCCTGCAGCTCAGTCCCTGATGTCTGGCTGTAACAAAAGGTGTGAAGGGAGACCATATGTCAATAAACTCTCCCGTCTGCCACAACTCAGCGCATAATCAGCTCCACGGTAAAATGCATGGTAAGTCAGTTATGCGCTGGCGGGGAGGGCAAGGGGCCCCTTTCAGGTTTGTCTTCTGATGAAGTTGACCAAAATGACTTCTTATTTCAACCTATTAGGAGAGTGAGAGTTGCCCCCCCTCCCTCGCCATTTTTCTTTTCTTTTCCCTTTTTGTCCCTTTCCCCTTGGAGGGACAGCCTGCTCTGCTATTCTGAAAGGGTTTTCTGTTTTATGCTGCGCTCTCCACTCCATTAAATCACCTTTCCTCACATTAAATACAGGTCTTCAGGGTGGTCAGAGAGCTTTGCTGTGAGGGATAATGATATAATGAGGATGACATGCATGAAAAATCATTTTTCAGCTCAATCCCAGGCAGACCACGGGGAAGCATGAAATGGGAAGGAGGAGAGGTGTACCTCACTGTAGACAAGAGCCAGGCTTCAGAGGGGGCCAGTCTCGACCTGGAAGGCTGCTGAAGGCTTCTTTACCTCACTCACTCATTCACTCATTCATTCAACCAGCTTGCTACTTACTTATTAAATGCCAGACCTTGGGGCTCTCTCACTGAACAAAAGAGACAAAAATCCCCCTTCTGTCAAGAAGCTTCCATAAACAGAGGCATTCAAACACTTCCTAGAGAATGTGTTTAAAGTCCAATTTACACAAAAGCAGAAGAAGAGACTGATGCGAGGGGTTTCACACACACACATGTTCATATATGACTCCCATTGCAGCGACAAAGTGTAGGACTCTTCCAGGAGACACTATTCATTGGAGTTAAATTGCTCCCCCCAACCCCCTGAGCTCTCGCTCTCTCTCTTTTTTCTTTCTTTCTGAGAGCAATTGCCCTTGGAAGGGATTAGCTGTTATCACTCTCTAGCACCTTAGTGTGAACTTATTTATTGGCTCCTTTTCCTGCCTAGATAGGAGGGGCCTCCAGGGCTGCTAAAAGCCAGAAAAATCCCAAAAAAGGCAGCAACAAGAGAGGCAGAGGACAATTGGGGCCAGTGTTTCTCATTTGAGTGGGGGGGGGGACATTTGTTAAAGATGCAGATTACACACACATACAGCACACACACACTTCCCTGCCGCCCCACCCAATATGGCCCTACTAAATAAGGATCCTACCCCACCATCTGTCCGGGAGCCCCTGAACTGGCCCTTCCCATGAAACAAGCCAGGGCCATTGAAAGTGACTCTTTAGGCAAAAGACCAGTGACTTAGGTTTTCCAAACCAGGATAAAGCCCATTTGTTAAGCACTTGCATATTAACCAAAAGGTTGATGCTTCAAACCCACCCACCGGTTCCTAGGAAAGCAGGCCTGGTGATCTGTTTCTGAAAGGGCACAGTCTTGAAAAGGATCCCTGGTAATATATTGTCCTGCTAGCCATAAGGTCAGCAGTTCAATCCTACCAGCTGCTCTGAGAGAGAAAGCTGAAGCTTTCTACTGTACAGATGTATAGTCTCAGAAACCTACCAGGGCAAGTATACTCTGCTGCCATGAGTCAGAATTGACTCAATGGCAGCAAGTGAGTGGATGGGCAGGGATTGATTGGGCACCAACTAACACTAAGAACAACTATTTTGGGTGGCAGTGACATTCTTCTGCTTTATCTAGAATCTGAACTCTCAGCGTCATTAACAATGGAGGCAACAGACAAATAATTATAAACTACAGAAGGGTGAAGAAAAGCTAAAGAAGTTACTTCTGTTTGGGGTTTAGTTGTGTGCTTTTTTTAGCAGAAAATATGAACTATGAAGGAGCAGGGACTTGCTGGACTTAAATATGAACTGTAAGATCTCTCTCCGGGCTAGAGTTACATCTCAGTTCTTGGCTCTGCATGAGAAAGAATTCACGCCAAAGCCTGGCTCGTGATCCAAGTGAGTTTAATGAAAGTTAAAAGAAGTTTCAGGTTTTACGCGCCACCCCTAGGATTCCTCCCCACCATGCAGCCTGGCAGAGACTGCTCGAGGTCACGCAAAGATCTCTCTCCTAAGTTTTCCTCCAAAAAAACACCTGTCTCATGTTCTTTCTCAAGTTCCCTCCCCAGTTCCTGTCCCCAGTTTTTCCTTTCTCCCCCTTGCTCCTGCCTTTTCAAGGATTCCCGGGGGGAGGCATGGTGAATGACCCCAGGTCGATCCCATTGGCTGAATTGCAATCACCTGGCCCAGGTGGGCTGATCCAGGTTTAACGCCCATCCGTACCCACCAGCGGGAAAACCTAGGCTTTTGTTCTATGCTTGGTTCTCCTGGGCATGCGTCAATGGACATCTCATTCCTGCCTATCTGCCTAACAAAACCTATTTTTCAACCCCAAGTCTTTCTTGCCAAAAA
>NW_027458817.1:0-40133 GCF_050624435.1 Tenrec ecaudatus
ATCTACGTTACCTAGCTGGCACTTGGACTATGTAGGTTAACGAACGGGCACTTGGACTATGTAGGTAACCTAGTGGTCACTTGGACTATGTAGGTTATCTAGCGGACACTTGGACTATCTAGGTTACCTAGCAGGCACTTTGACTATCTAGGTTAACTAACGGGCACTTGGACTATGTAGGGTAACTAGCGGGCACTTGGACTGTCTAAGTTACCTAACGGTCACTTGGACTATGTAGGTTGCCTAGCGAGCACTTGGACTATGTAGGTTCCCTAGTGGGCACTTGCACTATGTAGTTTCCCTATCGGGTACTTGGACTGTCTAGGTTAACTAGGGGGCAATTGGACTGTCTAGGTTACCTAGTGGGCACTTGGACTATGTACATTCCCTAGCGGGCACTTGGGCTATCTACGTTACCTAGCGGGCACTTGAACAATGTAAGTTAACGAACGGGCACTTGGACTATGTAGGTTAACTAGCGGACACTTGGACTATCTAGGATAGCTAACGGGCAATTGGACTATCAAGGTTACCTAACGGGCACTTGGACTATATAGGTTACCTAGCGGGCATCTGGACTATCTAGGTTACCTAGCCACCTCTTGGACTATCTAGGTTAGCTAACAGGCACTTGGACTATCTATGTTCCCTAGCGGGCACTTGTACTATCTAAGTTACCTACCTGGCACTTGGACTATGTAGGTCAACTAGTGGGCCTTTGGACTATCTAGGTTAGCTAACGGGCACTTGGACTATGTATGTTCCAGAGCGGGCACTTGTATTATGTAGGTTGCCTAGCGGACATTTAGACTATGTAGGTTTCCTTGTGGGCATTTGGACTATGTATGTTACCTAGCGGGCACTTGGACTATGTAGGTTCCCTAGCGGTCACGTGGACTATGTAGGCTCCCTAGAACGCCCTTGGACTATGTAGGTTAACTAGCGGGCACTTGGACTAACCAGGTTACCAGGCGGGCACTTGGACTATGTAGGTTACCCAATGGGCACTTGGACTTTCTAGGTTAACGAACGGACACTTGGACTATGTAGGTTAGGTATCAGGCACTTGGAATATCTAAGTAACCTAGCAGGCACTTGGACTATGTAGGTGACCTAGCGGACAATTGGACGATTTAGGTTAACTAGCGGGCACTTGGACTATCTAGGTTAACTAGCAGGCCCTTGGACTATCTAGGTTTACTAGCGGGCACTTGGACTATCTTGGTTAACTAGCGGGCACTTGGACTATGTAGGTTAACTAGCGGGCACTTGACCTCTCTAGGTTACCTAGCGGACACTTGGACTATGTACCTTCCCTAGCGGGCACTTGGACTATCTACGTTACCTAGCAGGCACTTGGATTATGAAGGATCCCTAGCGGGCAATTGGACTATCTAGGTTACCTAGCTGGCACTTGGACTATGTAGGTTAACTAGCGGACAATTGCACGATCTAGTTAACTAGCGGGCCTTGCACTATGTAGGTTAACTAGCGGGCCCATGGATTATGTAGGTTTACTAGGGGGCACTTGGGACATCTAGGTTAACTAGCGGGCACTTGGACTATGTAGTTTCCCTAGCGGGCATTTGGACTATTTAGGTTGCCTAGCGGGCACTTGGACTATGTAGGTTACCTAGCAGGCACTTTCACTATCTATGTTAACTAACGGGCACTTGGACAATGTAGGGTAACTAGCGGGCACTTGGACTGTCTAGGTTACCTAATGGGCACTTGGATTATCTAGGTTAACGAACGGGCACTTGGACAATGTAGGTTACCTAGCCACCACTTGGACTATCTAGGTTCCCTAGCGGGCACTTGTACTATCTAGGTTACTTAGCTGGCACTTGGACTATGTAGGTCAACTAGCGGGCCCTTGGACTATCTAGGTTAGCTAACTGGCACTTGGACTATGTATGTTCCAGAGCGGGCACTTGGATTATGTAGGTTGCCTAGCGGACATTGAGACTATGTTGGTTTCCTTGCGGGCATTTGGTCTATGTAGGTTACCTAGCAGGCACTTGGACTATGTAGGTTCCCTAACGGGCACTTGGACTATGTAGGTTCCCTAGCGGTCACGTGGACTATGTAGGCTCCCTAGAAGGCACGTGGACTATGTAGGTTAACTAGCGGGCACTTGGACTATGTAGGTTACCCAATGAGCACTGGACTATCTAGGTTAACGAACGGACACTTGGACTATGTAGGTTAGCTATCAGGCACTTGGACTATCTAGGTGACCTAGCGGACACGTGGACGATTAGGTTAACTAGCGGGCACTTGGACTATCTAGGTTAACTAGCAGGCCCTTGGACTATCTAGGTTTACTAGCGGGCACTTGGACTATCTAGGTTAACTAACGAGCACTTGGACTATGTAGTTTCCCTAGCGGGCATTTGGATTATTTAGGTTACCTAGTGGGCACTTGGACTATGTAGGTTATCTAGCGGGCACTTGGACTACGTAGGTTAACTAGAAGGCACTTGGACTATCAAGGTTACCTAGCAGGCCCTTGGACTATGTAGGTTACCAGCGGGCACTTGGACTATCTCGGTTAACGAACGTGCACTTGGACTATGTAGGTAACCTAGCGGGCACTTGGACTGTCAAGGTTACCTAGCGGGCACTTGGACTATCTAGGTTAACGAACGGGCACTTGGACTATGTAGGTTAACTAGCGGACACTTCGACTATCTAGGTTAGCTAACGGGCAATTGGACAATCTAGATTAACTAACGGGCACTTGGACTATGTAGGTTGCCTAGCGGTCACGTGGACTATGTAGGCTCCCTAGAAGGCACTTGGACTATGTAGGTTAACTAGCGGGCACTTGGACTATGTAGGTTACCCAATGGGCACTTGGACTATCTAGGTTAATGAACGGACACTTGGACTATGTAGGTTAGCTATCAGGCACTTGGAATATCTAAGTTACCTAGCGGACACGTGGACGATTTAGGTTAACTAGCGGGCAATTGGACTATCTCGGTTAACTAGCAGGCCCTTGGACTATCTAAGTTTACTAGCGGGCACTTGGACTATGTAGGTTAACTAACGGCACTTGGACTATGTAGTTTCCCTAGCGGGCATTTGGATTATTTAGGTTACCTAGTGGGCACTTGGACTATGTAGGTTATCTAGCGGGCACTTGGACTACGTAGGTTAATAGAAGGCACTTGGACTATCAAGGTTACCTAACGGGCCCTTGGACTATGTAGGTTACCAGCGGGCACATGGACTATCTAGGTTAACGAACGTGCACTTGGACTATGTAGGTAACCTAGCGGGCACTTGGACTGTCTAGGTTACCTAGCGGGCACTTGGACTATCTAGGTTAACGAACGGGCACTTGGACTATGTAGGTTAACTAGCGGACACTTCGACTATCTAGGTTAGCTAACGGGCAATTGGACAATCTAGGTTAACTAACGGGCACTTGGACTATGTAGGTTGCCTAGCGAGCACTTGGACTATGTAGGTTCCCTAGTGGGCACTTGGACTATGTAGGTTCCCTATCGGGTACTTGGACTGTCTAGGTTAACTAGGGGGCAATTGGACTGTCTAGGTTACCTAGTGGGCACCTGAACTATGTACGTTCCCTAGCGGGCACTTGGGTTATCTATGTTACATAGCGGGCACTTGGAAAATGTAAGTTAACGAACGGGCACTTGGACTATGTAGGTTAACGAACGGGCACTTGGACTATGTAGGTAACCTAGTGGTCACTTGGACTATGTAGGTTATCTAGCGGACACTTGGACTATCTAGGTTACCTAGCAGGCACTTTGACTATCTAGGTTAACTAACGGGCACTTGGACTATGTAGGGTAACTAGCGGGCACTTGGACTGTCTAGGTTACCTAATGGGCATTGGATTTTCTAGGTTAACGAACGGGCACTTGGACTTTGTAGGTTACCTAGCCACCACTTGGACTATCTAGGTTAGCTAACAGGCACTTGGACTATCTAGGTTCCCTAGAGGGCACTTGTACTATCTAGGTTACCTAGCTGGTTCTTGGACTATGTAGGTCAACTAGCGGGCCCTTGGACTATCTAGGTTAGCTAACGGGCACTTGGACTATGTATGTTCCAGAGTGGGCACTTGTATTATATAGGTTGCCTAGCGGACATTTAGACTATGTAGGTTTCCTTGCGGGCATTTGGACTATGTAGGTTACCTAGCGGGCACTTGGAATATGTAGGTTCCCTAGCGGTCACGTGGACTATGTAGGCTCCCTAGAAGGCACTTGGACTATGTAGGTTAACTAGCGGGCACTTGGACTAACCAGGTTACCAGGCGGGCACATGGACTATGTAGGTTACCCAATGGGCACTTGGACTATCTAGGTTAACGAACTGACACTTGGACTATGTAGGTTAGGTATCAGGCACTTGGACTATCTAGGTTACCTAGCAGGCACTTGGACTATGTAGGTTACCTAGCGGACACTTGGACGATTTAGGTTAACTAGCGGGCACTTGGACTATCTAGGTTAACTAGCAGGCCCTTGGACTATCTAGGTTTACTAGCGGGCACTTGGACTATCTAGGTTAACTAGCGGGCACTTGGACTATGTAGGTTAACTAGCGGGCACTTGAACTCTCTAGGTTACCTAGCGGACACTTGGACTAAGTACCTTCCCTAGCGGGCACTTGGACTATCTAGGTTGCCTAGCAGGCACTTGGATTATGAAGGATCCCTAGCGGGCAATTGGACTATCTAGGTTACCTAGCTGGAACTTGGACTATGTAGGTTAACTAGCGGACACTTGCACGATCTAGGTTAACTAGCGGGCCCTTGTAGGGCCCATGTAGGTTAACTATGTAGGTTAACTATGTAGGTTAACTAGCGGGCCCATGGATTATGTAGGTTTACTAGGGGGCACTTGGGACATCTAGGTTAACTAGCGGGCACTTGGACTATGTAGTTTCCCTAGCGGGCATTTGGACTATTTAGGTTGCCTAGCGGGCACTTGGACTATGTAGGTTACCTAGCAGGCACTTTGACTATCTAGGTTAACTAACGGGCACTTGGACAATGTAGGGTAACTAGCGGGCACTTGGACTGTCTAGGTTACCTAACGGGCACTTGGATTATCTAGGTTAACGAACGGGCACTTGGACTATGTAGGTTGCCTAGCCACCACTTGGACTATCTAGGTTCCCTAGCGGGCACTTGTACTATCTAGGTTACCTAGCTGGCACTTGGACTATGTAGGTCAACTAGCGGGCCCTTGGACTATCTAGGTTAGCTAACGGGCACTTGGACTATGCATGTTCCAGAGCGGGCACTTGGATTATGTAGGTTGCCTAGCGGACATTTAGACTATGTAGGTTTCCTTGCGGCATTTGGACTATGTAGGTTCCCTAGCGGGCACTTGGACTATGTAGGTTCCCTAACGGGCACTTGGACTATGTAGGTTCCCTAGGGGTCACGTGGACTATGTAGGCTCCCTAGAAGGCACTTGGACTATGTAGGTTAACTAGCGGGCACTTGGACTATGTAGGTTACCCAATGGGCACTTGGACTATCTAGGTTAACGAACGGACACTTGGACTATGTAGGTTAGCTATCAGGCACTTGGACTATCTAGGTTACCTAGCGGACACTTGGACGATTTAGGATAACTAGCGGGCACTTGGACTATCTAGGTTAACTAGCAGGCCCTTGGACTATCTAGGTTTACTAGCGGGCACTTGGACTATCTAGGTTAACTAACGGGCACTTGCACTATGTAGTTTCCCTAGCGGGCATTTGGATTATTTAGGTTACCTAGTGGGCACTTGGACTATGTAGGTTATCTAGCGGGCACTTGGACTACGTAGGTTAACTAGAAGGCCCTTGGACTATCAAGGTTACCTAGCGGGCACTTGGACTATGTAGGTTACCAGCGGGCACTTGGACTATCTAGGTTAACGAACGTGCACTTGGACTATGTAGGTAACCTAGCGGGCACTTGGACTGTCTAGGTTACGTAGCGGGCACTTGGACTATCTAGGATAATGAACGGGCACTTGGACTATGTAGGTTAACCAGCGGACACTTCGACTATCAAGGTTAGCTAACGGGCAATTGGATAATCTAGGTTAACTAACGGGCACTTGGACTATGTAAGTTGCCTAGCGAGCACTTGGACTATGTAGGTTCCCTAGTGGGCACTTGGACTATGTAGGTTCCCTATCGGGTACTTGGACTGTCTAGGTTAACTAGGGGGCAATTGGACTGTCTAGGTTACCTAGTGGGCACTTGGACTATGTACGTTCCCTAGCGGGCACTTGGGTTATCTACGTTACCAAGCGGGCACTTGGACAATGTAAGTTAACGAACGGGCACTTGGACTATGTAGGTTAACTAGCGGACACTTGGACTATCTAGGATAGCTAACGGGCAATTGGACTATCAAGGTTATCTAACGGGCACTTGGACTATCTAGGTTGCCTAGCAGGCACTTTGACTATCTAGGTTAACTAACGGGCACGTGGACTATGTAGGTTGCCTAGCGAGCACCTGGACTATGTAGGTTCCCTAGCGGGCACTTGGACTATGTAGATTCCCTAGCGGTACTTGGACTGTCTAGGTTAACTAGCGGGCAATTGGACTGTCTAGGTTACCTAGTGGGCACTTGGACTATGTAGTTTACCTAGCAGGCACTTGGACTATGTAGGTTTACTAGCAGGCACTTAGACTATCTAGGTTACCTAGCGGGCACTTGGACTATGTACGTTCCCTAGCGGGCACTTGGGCTATCAACGTTACCTAGCGGGCACTTGGACTATGTAGGTTAACGAATGGGCACTTGGACTATGTAGGTAACCTAGTGGTCACTTGGACTGTCTAGGTTACCTAGCGGGCACTTGGACTATGTAGGTTAACTAGCGGGCACTTGGACTATCTAGGTTAACTAGCGGGCACTTGGATTATCTAGGTTAACTAGTGGGCCCTTGCACTATGTAGGTTAACTAGCGGGCCCATGGATTATGTAGGTTTACTAGGGGGCACTTGGACTATCTAGGTTAACTTGCGGGCACTTGGACTATGTAGTTTCCCTAGCGGACATTTGGACTATTTAGGTTACCCAGCGGGCACTTGGACTATGTAGGTTATCTAGCGGGCACTTGGACTATCTAGGTAACCTAGCAGGCACTTTGACAATCTAGGTTAACTAACGGGCATTTGGACTATGTAGGGCAACTAGCGGGCACTTGGACTCTCTAGGTTACCTAACGGGCACTTGGATTATCTAGGTTACCTAGCAGGCACTATGATTATCTAGGTTAACTAACGGGCATTTGGACTATGTAGGGCAACTAGCGGGCACTTGGACTGTCTAGGTTACCTAACGGGCACTTGGATTATCTAGGTTAACGAACGGGCACTTGGACTATGTAGGTTACCTAGCCACCACTTGGACTATCTAGGTTAGCTAACAGGCACTTGGACTATATAGGTTCCCTAGCGGGCACTTGTACTATCTAGGTTACCTAGCTGGCACTTGGACTATGTAGGTCAACTAGCGGGCCCTTGGACTATCTAGGTTAGCTAACGGGCACTTGGACTATGTATGTTCCAGAGTGGGCACTTGTATTATGTAGGTTGCCTAGCGGACATTTAGACTATGTAGGTTTCCTTGCGGGCATTTGGACTATGTAGGTTACCAGCGGGCACATGGACAATCTATGTTAACGAATGTGCACTTGGACTATGTAGGTAACCTAGCAGGCACTTGGACTGTCTAGGTTACCTAGCGGGCACTTGGACATTCTAGGTTAACGAACGGGTACTTGGACTATTTAGGTTAACTAGCGGACACTTCGACTATCTAGGTTAGCTAACGGGCAATTGGACTATCTAGGTTACCTAGCGGGCACTTGGACTATGTAGTTTCCCTAGCGGGCATTTGGACTATTAAGGTTACCAAGCGGAAACTTGGACTATGTAGGTTCCCTAGCGGGCACTTGGATTATGTAGGTTCCCTAGCGGGCACTTGGACTATGTAGGTTACCTAGCAGGCACTTTGACTATCTAGGTTAACTAACGGGCACTTGGACTATGTAGGTTGCCTAGCGAGCACTTGGAGTATGTAGGTTCCCTAGCGGGCAATTGGACTATGTAGGTTCCCTATCGGGTACTTGGACTGTCTAGGTTAACTAGCGGGCAATTGGACTGTCTAGGTTACCTAGTGGGCACTTGGAGTATGTAAGTTCCCTAGCGGGCACTTGAGCTTTCTACGTTACTTAGCGGGCACTTGGACTATGTAGGTTAACGAACGGGCACTTGGACTATGTAGGTTAACGAACGGGCACTTGGATTATGTAGTTTACCTAGCAGGTACTTGGACTATGTAGGTTAACTAGCGGGCACTTGGACTATCTAGGTTACCTACGGGCACTTGGACTATATACCTTCCCTAGCGGGCACTTGGGCTATCTACGTTACCTAGCGGGCACTTGGACTATGTAGGTTAACGAACGGGCACTTGGACTATGTACGTTAACGAACGGGCACTTGGATTATGTAGTTTACCTAGCAGGTACTTGGACTATGTAGGTTAACTAGCGGGCACTTGGACTATCTAGGTTACCTACGGGCACTTGGACTATGTAACTTCCCTAGCGGGCACTTGGGCTATCTACGCTACCTAGCGGGCACTTGGACTATGTAGGTTAACGAACGGGCACTTGGACTATGTAGGTAATCTAGTGGTCACTTGGAATATGTAGGTTATCTAGCGGACACTTGGACTATCTAGGTTACCTAGCAGGCACTTTGACTATCTAGGTTAACTAATGGGCACTTGGACTATGTAGGGTAACTAGCGGGCGCTTGGACTGTCTAGGTTACCTAACGGGCACTTGGATTATCTTGGTTAACGAACGTGCACTTGGATTATGTTGGTAACCTAGCGGGCACTTGGACTGTCTAGGTTACCTAGCGGGTACTTGGACTATCTAGGTTAACGAACGGGCACTTGGACTATGTAGGTTAACTAGCGGACACTTCGACTATCTAGGTTAGCTAACGGGCAATTGGACAATCTAGGTTAACTAACGGGCACTTGGACTATGTAGGTTGCCTAGCGAGCACTTGGACTATGTAGGTTCCCTAGTGGGCACTTGGACTATGTAGGTTCCCTATTGGGTACTTGGACTGTCTAGGTTAACTAGGGGGCAATTGGACTGTCTAGGTTACCTAGTGGGCACTTGGACTATGTACGTTCCCTAGCGGGCACTTGGGCTATCTACGTTACCTAGCGGGCACTTGGACAATGTAAGTTAACGAACGGGCACTTGGACTATGTAGGTTAACTAGCGGACACTTGGACTATCTAGGATAGCTAACGGGCAATTGGACTATCAAGGTTACCTAACGGGCACTTGGACTATGTAGGTTACCTAGCGGGCACTTGGACTATCTAGGTTACCTAGCAGGCACTTTGCCTATCTAGGTTAACTAACGGGCACTTGGACTATGTAGGTTGCCTATCGAGCACCTGGACTATGTAGGTTCCCTAGCGGACGCTTGGACTATGTAGATTCCCTAGCGGTCCTTGGCCTGTCTAGGTTAACTAGCGGGCAATTGGACTGTCTAGGTTACCTAGTGGGCACTTGGACTATGTAGTTTACCTAGCAGGCACTTGGACTATGTAGGTTTACTAGCAGGCACTTAGACTATCAAGGTTACCTAGCGGCCAATTGGACTATGTACGTTCACTTGCGGGCACTTGGGTTATCTACGTTACCTAGCGGGCACTTGGACTATGTAGGTTAACGAACGGGCACTTGGACTATGTACGTTAACGAACGGGCACTTGGATTATGTAGTTTACCTAGCAGGTACTTGGACTATGTAGGTTAACTAGCGGGCACTTGGACTATCTAGGTTACCTACGGGCACTTGGACTATGTAACTTCCCTAGTGGGCACTTGGGCTATCTACGCTACCTAGCGGGCACTTGGACTATGTAGGTTAACGAACGGGCACTTGGACTATGTAGGTAATCTAGTGGTCACTTGGAATATGTAGGTTATCTAGCTGACACTTGGACTATCTAGGTTACCTAGCAGGCACTTTGACTATCTAGGTTAACTAACGGGCACTTGGACTATGTAGGGTAACTAGCGGGCACTTGGACTGTCTAGGTTACCTAACGGGCACTTGGATTATCTAGGTTAACGAACGGGCACTTGGACTATGTAGGTTACCTAGCCACCACTTGGACTATCTAGGTTAGCTAACAGGCACTTGGACTATCTAGGTTCCCTAGCGGGCACTTGTACTATCTAGGTTACCTAGCTGGCACTTGGACTATGTAGGTCAACTAGCGGGCCCTTGGACTATCTAGGTTAGCTAACGGGCACTTGGACTATGTAGGTTGCCTAGCGAGCACTTGGAGTATGTAGGTTCCCTAGCGGGCAATTGGACTATGTAGGTTCCCTATCGGGTACTTGGACTGTCTAGGTTAACTAGCGGGCAATTGGACTGTCTAGGTTACCTAGTGGGCACTTGGAGTATGTAAGTTCCCTAGTGGGCACTTGAGCTTTCTACGTTACTTAGCGGGCACTTGGACTATGTAGGTTAACGAACGGGCACTTGGACTATGTAGGTTAACGAACGGGCACTTGGATTATGTAGTTTACCTAGCAGGTACTTGGACTATGTAGGTTAACTAGCGGGCACTTGGACTATCTAGGTTACCTACGGGCACTTGGACTATATACCTTCCCTAGCGGGCACTTGGGCTATCTACGTTACCTAGCGGGCACTTGGACTATGTAGGTTAACGAACGGGCACTTGGACTATGTACGTTAACGAACGGGCACTTGGATTATGTAGTTTACCTAGCAGGTACTTGGACTATGTAGGTTAACTAGCGGGCACTTGGACTATCTAGGTTACCTACGGGCACTTGGACTATGTAACTTCCCTAGCGGGCACTTGGGCTATCTACGCTACCTAGCGGGCACTTGGACTATGTAGGTTAACGAACGGGCACTTGGACTATGTAGGTAATCTAGTGGTCACTTGGAATATGTAGGTTATCTAGCGGACACTTGGACTATCTAGGTTACCTAGCAGGCACTTTGACTATCTAGGTTAACTAATGGGCACTTGGACTATGTAGGGTAACTAGCGGGCGCTTGGACTGTCTAGGTTACCTAACGGGCACTTGGATTATCTTGGTTAACGAACGTGCACTTGGATTATGTTGGTAACCTAGCGGGCACTTGGACTGTCTAGGTTACCTAGCGGGTACTTGGACTATCTAGGTTAACGAACGGGCACTTGGACTATGTAGGTTAACTAGCGGACACTTCGACTATCTAGGTTAGCTAACGGGCAATTGGACAATCTAGGTTAACTAACGGGCACTTGGACTATGTAGGTTGCCTAGCGAGCACTTGGACTATGTAGGTTCCCTAGTGGGCACTTGGACTATGTAGGTTCCCTATTGGGTACTTGGACTGTCTAGGTTAACTAGGGGGCAATTGGACTGTCTAGGTTACCTAGTGGGCACTTGGACTATGTACGTTCCCTAGCGGGCACTTGGGCTATCTACGTTACCTAGCGGGCACTTGGACAATGTAAGTTAACGAACGGGCACTTGGACTATGTAGGTTAACTAGCGGACACTTGGACTATCTAGGATAGCTAACGGGCAATTGGACTATCAAGGTTACCTAACGGGCACTTGGACTATGTAGGTTACCTAGCGGGCACTAGGACTATCTAGGTTACCTAGCAGGCACTTTGCCTATCTAGGTTAACTAACGGGCACTTGGACTATGTAGGTTGCCTATCGAGCACCTGGACTATGTAGGTTCCCTAGCGGACGCTTGGACTATGTAGATTCCCTAGCGGTCCTTGGCCTGTCTAGGTTAACTAGCGGGCAATTGGACTGTCTAGGTTACCTAGTGGGCACTTGGACTATGTAGTTTACCTAGCAGGCACTTGGACTATGTAGGTTTACTAGCAGGCACTTAGACTATCAAGGTTACCTAGCGGCCAATTGGACTATGTACGTTCACTTGCGGGCACTTGGGTTATCTACGTTACCTAGCGGGCACTTGGACTATGTAGGTTAACAAACGGGCACTTGGACTATGTACGTTAACGAACGGGCACTTGGATTATGTAGTTTACCTAGCAGGTACTTGGACTATGTAGGTTAACTAGCGGGCACTTGGACTATCTAGGTTACCTACGGGCACTTGGACTATGTAACTTCCCTAGCGGGCACTTGGGCTATCTACGCTACCTAGCGGGCACTTGGACTATGTAGGTTAACGAACGGGCACTTGGACTATGTAGGTAATCTAGTGGTCACTTGGAATATGTAGGTTATCTAGCGGACACTTGGACTATCTAGGTTACCTAGCAGGCACTTTGACTATCTAGGTTAACTAACGGGCACTTGGACTATGTAGGGTAACTAGCGGGCACTTGGACTGTCTAGGTTACCTAACGGGCACTTGGATTATCTAGGTTAACGAACGGGCACTTGGACTATGTAGGTTACCTAGCCACCACTTGGACTATCTAGGTTAGCTAACAGGCACTTGGACTATCTAGGTTCCCTAGCGGGCACTTGTACTATCTAGGTTACCTAGCTGGCACTTGGACTATGTAGGTCAACTAGCGGGCCCTTGGACTATCTAGGTTAGCTAACGGGCACTTGGCCTATGTATGTTCCAGAGTGGGCACTTGTATTATGTAGGTTGCCTAGCGGACATTTAGACTATGTAGGTTTCCTTGCGGGCATTTGGACTATGTAGGGTTCCTAGCGGGCACTAGGACTATGTAGGTTCCCTAGCGGTCACGTGGACTATGAAGGCTCCCTAGAAGGCACTTGGACTATGTAGGTTAACTAGCGGGCACTTGGACTAACCAGGTTACCAGGCGGGCACATGGACTATGTAGGTTACTCAATGGGCATTTGGACTATCTAGGTTAACGAACGGACACTTGGACTATGTAGGTTAGGTATCAGGCACTTGGACTATCTAGGTTACCTAGCAGGCACTTGGTCTATGTAGGTTACCTAGCGGACACTTGGACCATTTAGGTTAACTAGCGGGCACTTGGACTATCTAGGTTAACTAGCAGGCCCTTGGACTATCTAGGTTTACTAGTGGGCACTTGGACTATCTAGGTTAACTAGCGGGCACTTGGACTATGTAGGTTAACTAGCGGGCACTTGGACTATCTAGGATAGCTAACGGGCAATTGGACTATCAAGGTTACCTAACGGGCACTTGGACTATGTAGGTTACCTAGCGGGCACTAGGACTACCTAGGTTACCTAGCAAGCACTTTGACTATCTAGGTTAACTAACGGGCACTTGCACTATGTAGGTTGCCTAGCGAGCACCTGGACTATGTAGGTTCCCTAGCGGGCGCTTGGACTATGTAGATTCCTTAGCGGTACTTGGACTGTCTAGGTTAACTAGCGGGCAATTGGACTGTCTAGGTTACCTAGTGGGCACTTGGACTATGTAGTTTACCTAGCAGGCACTTGGACTATGTAGGTTTACTAGCAGGCACTTAGACTATCTAGGTTACCTAGCGGGCACTTGGACTATGTACGTTACCTAGCGGGCACTTGGGCTATCTACGTTACCTAGCTTGCACTTGGACTATGTAGGTTAACGAATGGGCACTTGGACTATGTAGTTAACCTAGTGGTCACTTGGACTCTCTAGGTTACCTAGCGGGCACTTGGACTATGTAGGTTAACTAGCGGGCACTAGGACTATCTAGGTTAACTAGCGGGCACTTGGACTATCTAGGTTAACTAGCGGGCACTTGGACTATCTAGGTTAACTAGCGGGCCCATGGATTTTGTAGGTTTACTAGGGGGCACTTGGACTATCTAGATTAACTAGCGGGCACTTGGACTGTGTAGTTTCCCTAGCGGACATTTGGACTATTTAGGTTACCTAGCGGGCACTTGGACTATGTAGGTTATCTAGCGGGCACTTGGACTATCTAGGTTACCTAGCAGGCACTTTGACTATCTAGGTTAACTAACGGGCATTTGGACTATGTAGGGCAACTAGCGGGCACTTGGACTGTCTAGGATACCTAACGGGCACTTGGATTATCTAGGTTAACGAACGGGCACTTGGACTATGTAGGTCACCTAGCCACCACTTGGACTATCTAGGTTAGCTAACATGCACTTGGACTATCTAGGTTCCCTAGCGGGCACTTGTACTATCTAGGTTACCTAGCTGGCACTTGGACTATGTAGGTCAACTAGCGGGCCCTTGGACTATCTAGGTTAGCTAACGGGCACTTGGACTATGTATGTTCCAGAGTGGGCACTTGGATTATGTAGGTTGCCTAGCGGACATTTAGACTGTAGGTTTCCTTGCGGGCATTTGGACTATGTAGGTTACCAGCGGGCACTTGGACAATCTAGGTTACCGAACGTGCACTTGGACTATGTAGGTAACCTAGCGGGCACTTGGACTGTCTAGGTTACCTAGCGGGCACTTGGACTTTCTAGGTTAACAAACGGGCACTCGGACTATGTAGGTTAACTAGCGGACACTTCGACTATCTAGGTTAGCTAACGGGCAATTGGACTATCTAGGTTACCTAGCGGGCACTTGGACTATGTAGGTTCCCTAGCGGGCACTTGGACTATTTAGGTTACCTAGCAGGCACTTTGACTATCTAGGTTAACTAACGGGCACTTGGACTATGTAGGTTGCCTAGCGAGCACTTGGAGTATGTAGGTCCCTAGCGGGCAATTGGACTCTGTAGGTTCCCTATCGGGTACTTGGACTGTCTAGGTTAACTAGTGGGCAATTGGACTGTCTAGGTTACCTAGTGGGCACTTGGAGTATGTACGTTCCCTAGCGGGCACTTGGGCTTTCTACGTTACCTAGCGGGCACGTGGACTATGTAGGTTAACGAACGGGCATTTGGACTATGTAGGTTAACTAGCGGGCACTTGGACTATCTAGGTTACCTACGGGCACTTGGACTATGTACCTTCCCTAGCGGGCACTTGGGCTATCTACGTTACCTAGCGGGCACTTGGACTATGTAGGTTAACGAACGGGCACTTGGACTATGTAGGTAACCTAGTGGTCACTTGGACTATGTAGGTTATCTAGCGGACACTTGGACTATCTAGGTTACCTAGCAGGCACTTGGACTATGTAGGTTTACTAGCAGGCACTTAGACTATCTAGGTTACCTAGCGGGCACTTGGACTATGTACGTTCCCTAGCGGGCACTTGGGCTATCTACATTACATAGCGGGCACTTGGACAATGTAGGTTAACGAATGGGCACTTGAACTATGTAGGTAACCTAGTGGTCACTTGGACTGTCCAGGTTACATAGCGGGCACTTGGACTATGTAGGTTAACTAGCGGGCACTTGGACTATCTAGGTTAACTAGCGGGCACTTGGACTATCTAGGTTAACTAGCGGGGACTTGGACTATCTAGGTTTACTAGCGGGCACTTGGACTATCTAGGTTAACTAGCGGGCCCATGGATTATGTAGGTTTACTAGGGGGCACTTGGACTATCTAGGTTAACTAGCGGGCACTTGGACTACGTAGTTTCCCTAGCGGACATTTGGACTCTTTAGGTTACCTAGCGGGCACTTGGACTATGTAGGTTATCTAGCGGGCACTTGGACTATCTAGGTTACCTAGCAGGCACTTTGACTGTCTGGGTTAACTAACGGGCACTTGGACTATGTAGGGCAACTAGCGGGCACTTGGACTGTCTAGTTTACCTAACGGGCACTTGGATTATCTAGGTTAACGAACGGGCACTCGGACTATGTAGGTTACCTAGCCACCAATTGGACTATCTAGGTTAGCTAACAGGCACTTGGACTATCTAGGTTCCCTAGCGGGCACTTGTACTATCTAGGTTACCTAGCTGGCACTTGGACTATGTAGGTCAACTAGCGGGCCCTTGGACTATCTAGGTTAGCTAAGGGGCACTTGGACTATGTATGTTCCAGAGTGGGCCCTTGGATTATGTAGGTTGCCTAGCGGACATTTAGACTATGTAGGTTTCCTTGCGGGCATTTGGACTATGTAGGTTACCAGCGGCACTTGGACAATCTAGGTTAACGAATATTCACTTGGACTATGTAGGTAACCTAGCGGGCACTTGGACTGTCTAGGTTACCTAGCGGGCACTTGGACTTTCTAGGTTAACGAACGGGCACTTGGACTATGTAGGTTAACTAGCGGGCACTTGGACTGTCTAGGTTACTTAACGGGCACTTGGATTATCTAGGTTAACGAACGGGCACTTGGACTATGTAGGTTACCTAGCCACCACTTGGACTATCTAGGTTAGCTAAAAGGCACTTGAACTATTGAGGTTCCCTAGCGGGCACTTGTACTATCTAGGTTACCTAGCTGGCACTTGGACTATGTAGGTCAACTAGCGGGCCCTTGGACTATCTAGGTTAGCTAACGGGCACTTGGACTATGTATGATCCAGAGAGGGCACTTGGTTTATGTAGGTTGCCTAGCGGACATTTAGACTATGTAGGTTTCCTTGCGGGCATTTGGACTATGTAGGTTACCTAGCGGGCACTTGGACTATGTAGGTACCCTAACGGGCACTTGGACTATGTCGGTTCCCTAGCGGTCACGTGGACTATGAAGGCTCCCTAGAAGGCACTTGGACTATGTAGGTTAACAGGCGGGAACTTGGACTAACCCGGTTACCAAGCGGGCACTTGGACTATGTAGGTTACCCAATGGGCACTTGGACTATCTAGGTTAACGAACGGACACTTGGACTATGTAGGTTAGCTATCAGGCACTTGGACTATTTAGGTTACCTAGCAGGCACTTGGACTATGTAGTTTACCTAGCGGACACATGGACGATTTAGGTTAACTAGCGGGCACTTGGACTATCTAGGTTAACTAGCAGGCCCTTGGACTATCTAGGTTTACTAGCGGGCACTTGGACTATCTAGGTTAACTAGCGGGCACTTGGACTATGTAGGTTAACTAGCGGGCACTTGTACTCTCTAGGTTACATAGCGGACACTTGGACTATGTACCTTCCCTAGCGGGCACTTGGACTATCTAGGTTACCTAGCAGGCACTTGGATTATGAAGGATCCCTAGCGGGCAATTGGACTCTCTAGGTTACCTAGCTGGCACTTGGACTATGTAGGTTAACTAGCGGAATCTTACACGATCTAGGTTAACAAGCGGTCCCTTGCACTATGTAGGTTAACTAGCGGGCCCATGGATTATGTAGGTTTACTAGGGGGCACTTGGACTATCTAGGTTAACTAGCGGGCACTTGGACTATGTAGTTTCCCTAGCGGGCATTTGGACTATTTAGGTTGCCTAGCGGGCACTTGGACTATCTAGGTTACCTAGCAGGCACTTTGACTATCGAGGTTAACTAATGGGCACTTGGACTATGTAGGGTAACTAGCAGGCACTTGGACTGTCTAGGTTACCTAACGGGCACTTGGATTATCTAGGTTAACGAACGGGCACTTGGACTATGTAGGTTACCCAGCCACCAATTGGACTATCTAGGTTAGCTAAAAGGCACTTGGACTATCTAGGTTCCCTAGCGGGCACTTGTACTATCTAGGTTACCTAGCTGGCACTTGGACTATGTAGGTCAACTAGCGGGCCCTTGGACTATCTAGGTTAGCTAACGGGCACTTGGACTATGTATGTTCCAGAGCGGGCACTTGGATTATGTAGGTTGCCTAACGGACATTTAGACTATGTAGGTTTCCTTGCGGGCATTTGGACTATGTAGGTTACAGAGCGGGCACTTGGACTATGTAGGTTCCCTAACGGGCACTTGGACTATGTACCTTCCCTAGCGGGCACTTGGACTATCTAGGTTACCTAGCAGGCACTTGGATTATGAAGGATCCCTAGCGGGCAATTGGACTATCTAGGTTACCTAGCTGGCACTTGGACTATGTAGGTTAACTAGCGGACACTTGCACGATCTAGGTTAACTAGCGGGCCCTTGCACTATGTAGGTTAACTAGCGGGCCCATGGATTATGTAGGTTTACTAGGGGGCACTTGGACTATCTAGGTTAACTAGCGGGCACTTGGACTATGTTGTTTCCCTAGCGGGCATTTGGACTATTTAGGTTGCCTAGCGGGCACTTGGACTATGTAGGTTACCTAGCGGGCACTTGGACTCTCTAGGTTACCTAGCAGGCACTTGGACTATGTAGTTTACCTAGCGGACACATGGACGATTTAGGTTAACTAGCGGGCACTTGGACTATCTAGGTTAACTAGCAGGCCCTTGGACTATCTAGGTTTACTAGCGGGCACTTGGACTATCTAGGTTAACTAGCGGGCACTTGGACTATGTAGGTTAACTAGCGGGCACTTGCACTCTCTAGGTTACATAGCGGACACTTGGACTATGTACCTTCCCTAGCGGGCACTTGGACTATCTAGGTTACCTAGCAGGCACTTGGATTATGAAGGATCCCTAGCGGGCAATTGGACTATCTAGGTTACTTAGCTGGCACTTGGACTATGTAGGTTAACTAGCGGAATCTTGCACGATCTAGGTTAACTAGCGGGCCTTTGAACTATGTAGGTTAACTAGCGGGCCCATGGATTATGTAGGTTTACCAGGGGGCACTTGGACTATCTAGGTTAACTAGCGGGCACTTGGACTATGTAGTTTCCCTAGCGGGCATTTGGACTATTTAGGTTGCCTAGCGGGCACTTGGACTATGTAGGTAACCTAGCGGGCACTTGGACTATGTAGGTTAACGAACGGGCACTTGGACTATGTAGGTTAACGAACGGGCACTTGGATTATGTAGTTTACCTAGCAGGTACTTGGACTATGTAGGTTAACTAGCGGGCACTTGGACTATCTAGGTTACCTACGGGCACTGGGGCTATATACCTTCCCTAGCGGGCACTTGGGCTATCTACGTTACCGATCGGGCACTTGGACTATGTAGGTTAACGAACGGGCACTTGGACTATGTAGGTTATCTAGCGGACACTTGGACTCTCTAAGTTACCTAGCAGGCACTTTGACTATCTAGGTTAACTAACGGGCACTTGAACTATGTAGGGTAACTAGCGGGCACTAGGACTATGTAGGGTAACTAGCGGGCACTTGGACTGTCTAGGTTACCTAACGGGCACTTGGATTATGTAGGTTAACGAACGTGCACTTGGACTATGTAGGTAACCTAGCGGACACTTGGACTGTCCAGGTTACCTAGCGGGCACTTGGACTATCTAGGTTAACGAACGGGCACTTGGACTATGTAGGTTAACTAGCGGACACTTCGACTATGTAGGTTAGCTAACAGGCAATTGGACAATCTAGGTTAACTAACGGGCACTTGGACTATGTAGGTTGCCTAGCGAGCACTTGGACTATGTAGGTTCCCTAGTGGGCACTTGGACTATGTAAGTTCCCTATCGGGTACTTGGACTGTCTAGGTTAACTAGGGGGCAATTGGACTGTCTAGGTTACCTAGTGGGCACTTGGACTATGTACGTTCCCTAGCGGGCACTTGGGCTATCTACGTTACCTAGCGGGCACTTGGACAATGTAAGTTAACGAACGGGCACTTGGACTATGTAGGTTAACTAGGGGACACTTGGACTATCTAGGATAGCTAACGGGCAATTGGACTATCAAGGTTACCTAACGGGCACTTGGACTATGTAGGTTACCTAGCGGGCACTTGGACTATCTAGGTTACCTAGCAGGCACTTTGACTATCTAGGTTAACTAACGGGCACTTGGACTATGTAGGTTGCCTATCGAGCACCTGGACTATGTAGGTTCCCTAGCGGGCGCTTGGACTGTGTAGATTCCCTAGCGGTACTTGGACTGTCTAGGTTAACTAGCGGGCAATTGGACTGTCTAGGTTACCTAGTGGGCACTTGGACTATGTAGTTTACCTAGCAGGCACTTGGACTATGTAGGTTTACTAGCAGGCACTTAGACTATCTAGGTTATCTAGCGGGCACTTGGCCTATGTACGTTCCCTAGCGGGCACTTGGGCTATCTACGTTACCTAGCGGGCACTTGGACTATGTAGGTTAACGAATGGGCACTTGGACTATGTAGGTAACCTAGTGGTCACTTGGACTGTCTAGGTTACCTAGCGGGCACTTGGACTATGTAGGTTAACTAGCGGGCACTTGGACTATCTAGGTTAACTAGCGGGCACTTGGACTATCTAGGTTAACTAGCGGGCACTTGGACTATCTAGGTTAACTAGCGGGCCAATGGATTTTGTAGGTTTACTAGGGGGCACTTGGACTATCTAGGTTAACTAGCGGGCACTTGGACTGTGTAGTTTCCGTAGCGGACATTTGGACTATTTAGGTTACCTAGCGGGCACTTGGAATATGTAGGTTATCTAGCGGGCACTTGGACTATCTAGGTTACCTAGCAGGCACTTTGACTATCTAGGTTAACTAACGGGCATTTGGACTATGTAGGGCAACTAGCGGGCACTTGGACTGTCTAGGATACCTAACGGGCACTTGGATTATCTAAGTTAACGAACGGGCACTTGGACTATGTAGGTTACCTAGCCACCACTTGCACTATCTAGGTTAGCTAACAGGCACTTGGACTATCTAGGTTCCCTAGCGGGCACTTGTACTATCTAGGTTACCTAGCTGGCACTTGGACTATGTAGGTCAACTAGCGGGCCCTTGGACTATCTAGGTTAGCTAACGGGCACTTAGACTATGTATGTTCCAGAGTGGGCCTTTGGATTATGTAGGTTGACTAGAGGACATTTAGACTATGTAGGTTTCCTTGCGGGCATTTGGACTATGTAGGTTACCAGCGGGCACTTGGACAATCTACGTTAACGAACGTGCACTTGGACTATGTAGGTAACCTAGCGGGCACTTGGACTGTCTAGGTTACCTAGCGGGCACTTGGACTTTCTAGGTTAACGAACGGGCACTTGGACTATGTAGGTTAACTAGCGGACACTTTGACTATCTAGGTTAGCTAACGGGCAATTGGACTATCTAGGTTACCTAGCGGGCACTTGGACTATGTAGGTTCCCTAGCGGGCACTTGGACTATTTAGGTTAGCTAGCAGGCACTTTGACTATCTAGGTTAACTAACGGGCACTTGGACTATGTAGGTTGCCTAGCGAGCACTTGGAGTATGTAGGTTCCCTAGCGGGCAATTGAACTATGTAGGTCACCTTTCGGGTACTTGGACTGTCTAGGTTAACTAGCGGGCAATTGGACTGTCTAGCTTACCTAGTGGGCACTTGGAGTAAGTACGTTCCCTAGCGGGCACTTGGGCTTTCTACATTACCTAGCGGGCACTTGGACTATGTTGGTTAACGAACGGGCACTTGGACTATGTAGGTTAACAAACGGGCACTTGGATTATGTAGTTTACGTAGCAGGTACTTGGACTATGTAGGTTAACTAGCGGGCACTTGGACTATCTAGGTTACCTACGGGCACTTGGACTATGTACCTTCCCTAGCGGGCACTTGGGTTATCTACGTTATCTAGCGGGCACTTGGACTATGTAGGTTAACGAACGGGCACTTGGACTATGTAGGTAACCTAGTGGTCACTTGAACTATGTAGGTTATCTAGCGGACACTTGGACTATCTAGGTTACCTAGCCGGCACTTTGACTATCTAGGTTAACTAACGGGCACTTGGACTATGTAGGGTAACTAGCGGGCACTTGGACTGTCTAGGTTACCTAACGTGCACTTGGATTATCTAGGTTAACGAACGTGCACTTGGACTATGTAGGTAACCTAGCGGGCACTTGGACTGTCTAGGTTACCTAGCGGGCACTTGGACTATCTCGGTTAACGAACGGGCACTTGGACTATGTAGGTTAACTAGCGGACACTTCGACTATCTAGGTTAGCTAACGGGCAATTGGACAATCTAGGTTAACTAACGGGCACTTGGACTATGTAGGTTGCCTAGCTAGCACTTGGACTATGTAGGTTCCCTAGTGGGCACTTGGACTATGTAGTTTCCCTATCGGGTACTTGGACTGTCTAGGTTAACTAGGGGGCAATTGGACTGTCTAGGTTACCTAGTTGCCACTTGGACTATGTACGTTCCCTAGCGGGCAATTGGGCTATCTATGTTACCTAGCGGGCACTAGGACAATGTAAGTTAACGAACGGGCACTTGGACTATGTAGGTTAACTAGCGGACACTTGGACTATCTAGGATAGCTAACGGGCAATTGGACTATCAAGGTTACCTAACGGGCACTTGGACTATGTAGGTTACCTAGCGGGCACTTGGACTATCTAGGTTACCTAGCAGGCGCTTTGACTATGTAGGTTAACTAACGGGCACTTGGACTATGTAGGTTGCCTAGCGAGCACCTGGACTATGTAGGTTCCCTAGCGGGCGCTTGGACTATGTAGATTCCCTAGCGGTACTTGGACTTTCTAGGTTAACTAGCGGGCAATTGGACTGTCTAGGTTACCTAGTGGGCACTTGGACTATGTAGTTTACCTAGCAGGCAGTTGGACTATGTAGGTTTACTAGCAGGCACTTAGACTATCTAGGTTACCTAGCGGGCACTTGGACTATGTACGTTCCCTAGCGGGCACTTGGGCTATCTACGTTACCTAGCGGGCACTTGGACAATGTAGGTTAACGAATGGGCACTTGGACTATGTAGGTAACCTAGTGGTCACTTGGACTGTCTAGGTTACCTAGCGGGCACTTGGACTATGTAGGTTAACTAGCCGGCACTTGGACTATCTAGGTTACCTAGCAGGCACTTTGACTATCTAGGTTAACTAACGGGCACTTGGACTATGTAGGGTAACTAGCGGGCACTTGGACTGTCTAGGTTACCTAACGTGCACTTGGATTATCTAGGTTAACGAACGTGCACTTGGACTATGTAGGTAACCTAGCGGGCACTTGGACTGTCTAGGTTACCTAGCGGGCACTTGGACTATCTCGGTTAACGAACGGGCACTTGGACTATGTAGGTTAACTAGCGGACACTTCGACTATCTAGGTTAGCTAACGGGCAATTGGACAATCTAGGTTAACTAACGGGCACTTGGACTATGTAGGTTGCCTAGCGAGCACTTGGACTATGTAGGTTCCCTAGTGGGCACTTGGACTATGTAGTTTCCCTATCGGGTACTTGGACTGTCTAGGTTAACTAGGGGGCAATTGGACTGTCTAGGTTACCTAGTTGCCACTTGGACTATGTACGTTCCCTAGCGGGCACTTGGGCTATCTATGTTACCTAGCGGGCACTAGGACAATGTAAGTTAACGAACGGGCACTTGGACTATGTAGGTTAACTAGCGGACACTTGGACTATCTAGGATAGCTAACGGGCAATTGGACTATCAAGGTTACCTAACGGGCACTTGGACTATGTAGGTTACCTAGCGGGCACTTGGACTATCTAGGTTACCTAGCAGGCGCTTTGACTATCTAGGTTAACTAACGGGCACTTGGACTATGTAGGTTGCCTAGCGAGCACCTGGACTATGTAGGTTCCCTAGCGGGCGCTTGGACTATGTAGATTCCCTAGCGGTACTTGGACTGTCTAGGTTAACTAGCGGGCAATTGGACTGTCTAGGTTACCTAGTGGGCACTTGGACTATGTAGTTTACCTAGCAGGCACTTGGACTATGTAGGTTTACTAGCAGGCACTTAGACTATCTAGGTTACCTAGCGGGCACTTGGACTATGTACGTTCCCTAGCGGGCACTTGGGCTATCTACGTTACCTAGCGGGCACTTGGACAATGTAGGTTAACGAATGGGCACTTGGACTATGTAGGTAACCTAGTGGTCACTTGGACTGTCTAGGTTACCTAGCGGGCACTTGGACTATGTAGGTTAACTAGCGGGCACTTGGACTATCTAGGTTAACTAGCGGGCACTTGGACTATCTAGGTTAACTAGCGGGCATTTGGACTATCTAGGTTAACTAGCGGGCACTTGGACTATCTAGGTTAACTAGCGGGTCCATGGATTATGTAGGTTTACTAGGGGGCACTTGGACTGTCTAGGTTAACTAGCGGGCACTTGGACTACGTAGTTTCCCTAGCGGACATTTGGACTATTTAGGTTACCTAGCGGGCACTTGGACTATGTAGGTTATCTAGCGGGCACTTGGACTATCTAGGTTACCTAGCAGGCACTTTGACTATCTGGGTTAACTAACGGGCACTTGGACTATGTAGGGCAACTAGCGGGCACTTGGACTCTCTAGGTTACCTAAAGGGCACTTGGATTATCTAGGTTAACGAACGGGCACTTGGACTATGTAGGTTACCTAGCCACCAATTGGACTATCTAGGTTAGCTAACAGGCACTTGGACTATCTAGGTTCCCTAGCGGGCACTTGTACTATCTAGGTTACCTAGCTGGCAATTGGACTATGTAGGTCAACTAGCGGGCCCTTGGACTATCTAGGTTAGCTAACGGGCACTTGGACTATGTATGTTCCAGAGTGGGCACTTGGATTATGTAGGTTGCCTAGCGGACATTTAGACTACGTAGGTTTCCTTGCGGGCATTTGGACTATGTAGGTTACCAGCGGGCACTTGGACAATCTAGGTTAACGAACGTGCACTTGGACTATGTAGGTAACCTAGCGGGCACTTGGACTGTCTAGGTTACCTAGCGGGCACTTGGACTTTCTAGGTTAACGAACGGGCACTTGGACTATGTAGGTTAACTAGTGGACACTTCGACTATGTAGGTTAGCTAATGGGCAATTGGACTATCTAGGTTACCTAGCGGGCACTTGGACTAAGTAGGTTCCCTAGCGGGCACTTGGACTATTTAGGTTACCTAGCAGGCACTTTGACTATCTAGGTTAACTAACGGGCACTTGGACTATGTAGGTTGCCTAGCGAGCACTTGGAGTATGTAGGTTCCCTAGCGGGCAATTGGACTATGTAGGTTCCCTATCGGGTACTTGGACTGTCTAGGTTAACTAGCAGGCAATTGGACTGTCTAGGTTACCTAGTGGGCACTTGGAGTATGTACGTTCCCTAGCGGGCACTTGGGCTTTCTACGTTACCTAGCGGGCACTTGAACTATGTAGGTTAACGAACGGGCACTTGGACTATGTAGGTTAACAAACGGGCACTTGGATTATGTAGTTTACCTAGCAGGTACTTGGACTATGTAGGTTAACTAGCGGGAACTTGGACTATCTAGGTTACCTACGGGCACTTGGACTATGTACCTTCCCTAGTGGGCACTTGGGCTATCTACGTTACCTAGCGGGCACTTGGACTATGTAGGTTAACGAACGGGCACTTGGACTATGTAGGTGACCTAGTGGTCACTTGGACTATGTAGGTTATCTAGCGGACACTTGGACTATCTAGGTTACCTAGCAGGCACTTTGACTATCTAGGTTAACTAACGGGCACTTGGACTATGTAGGGTAACTAGCGAGCACTTGGACTGTCTAGGTTACCTAACGGGCACTTGGATTATCTAGGTTAACGAACGGGCACTTGGACTATGTAGGTTACCTAGCCACCACTTGGACTATCTAGGTTAGCTAAAAGGCACTTGAACTATCTAGGTTCCCTAGCGGCCACTTGTACTATCTAGGTTACCTTGCTGGCACTTGGACTATGTAGGTCAACTAGCGGGCCCTTGGACTATCTAGGTTAGCTAACGGGCACTTGGACTATGTATGATCCAGAGTGGGCACTTGGATTATGTAGGTTGCCTAGCGGACATTTAGACTATGTAGGTTTCCTTGCGGGCATTTGGACTATGTAGGTTACCTAGCGGGCACTTGGACTATGTAGGTACCCTAACGGGCACTTGGACTATGTCGGTTCCCTAGCGGTCACGTGGACTATGAAGGCTCCCTAGAAGGCACTTGGACTATGTAGGTTAACAGGCGGGAACTTGGACTAACCAGGTTACCAAGCGGGCACTTGGACTATGTAGGTTACCCAATGGGCACTTAGACTATCTAGGTTAACGAACGGACACTTGGACTATGTAAGTTAGCTATCAGGCACTTGGACTATGTAGTTTACCTAGCGGACACATGGACGATTTAGGTTAACTAGCGTGCACTTGGACTATCTAGGTTACCTAGCAGGCACTTGGATTATGAAGGATCCCTAGCGGGCCCTTGGACTATCTAGATTACCTAGCTGGCACTTGGACTATGTAGGTTAACTAGCGGACACTTGCACGATCTAGGTTAACTAGCGTGCCCTTGCACTATGTAGGTTAACTAGCGGGCCCATGGATTATGTAGGTTTACTAGGGGGCACTTGGACTATCTAGGTTAACTAGCGGGCACTTGGACTATGTAGTTTCCCTAGCGGGCATTTGGACTATTTAGGTTGCCTAGCGGGCACTTGGACTATGTAGGTTACCCAGCGGGCACTTGGACTATGTAGGTTACCTAGCAGGCACTTTGACTATCTAGGTTAACTAATGGGCACTTGGACTATGTAGGGTAACTAGCGGGCACTTGGAGTGTCTAGGTTACCTAACGGGCACTTGGATTATCTAGGTTAACGAACGGGCACTTGGACTATGTAGGTTACCCAGCCACCACTTGGACTATCTAGGTTAGCTAAAAGACACTTGGACTATCTAGGTTCTCTAGCGGGCACTTGTACTATCTAGGTTACCTAGCTGGCACTTGGACTATGTAGGTCAACTAGCGGGCCCTTGGACTATCTAGGTTAGCTAACGGGCACTTGGACTATGTATGTTCCAGAGCGGGCACTTGGATTATGTAGGTTGCCTAGCGGACATTTAGACTATGTAGGTTTCCTTGCGGGCATTTGGACTATGTAGGTTACCTAGCGGGCACTTGGACTATGTAGGTTCCCTAACGGGCACTTGGACTATGTAGGTTCCCTAGCGGTCACGTGGACTATGTAGGCTCCCTAGAAGGCACTTGGACTATGTAGGTTAACTAGCGGGCACTTGGACTATGTAGGTTACCCAATGGGCACTTGGACTCTCTAGGTTAACGAACGGACACTTGGACTATGTAGGTTAGCTATATCAGGCACTTGGACTATCTAGGTTACCTAGCGGACACTTGGACAATTTAGGTTAACTAGCGGGCAGTTGGACTATCTAGGTTAACTAGCAGGCCCTTGGACTATCCAGGTTTACTAGCGGGCACTTGTACTATCTAGGTTAACTAACGGGCACTTGGACTATCTAGGTTAACGAACGGGCACTTGGTATGTGCAGGTAACCTAGCGGGTACTTGGACTGTCTAGGTTACCTAGCTGGCACTTGGACTTTTAGGTGAACGACGGGAACTTGGACTATGTAGGTTGCTTAGCAGGCACTTGGACTATCTAGGTTAGGTAACGGGCTAACCTAGATAGTCGAAGTGTCCGCTAGTTAACCTACATAGTCCACGTGCCCGTTCGTTAACCTAAAAAGTCCAAGTGCCCGCTAGGTAACCTAGACAGTCCAAGTGCCCGCTAGGTTACCTACATAGTCCAAGAACCCGCTAGGCAACGTAGATAGTTCAAGTGTCAGCTAGGTAACCTAGATAGTCCAAGTGTCCGCTAGGTAACCTAGACAGTCCAAGTGCCCGCTAGGTTACCTACATAGTCCAAGTGCACGTTCGTTAACCTAGATTGTCCAAGTGCCCGCTGGTAACCTACGTAGTCCAAGGGCCCACTAGGTAACCTAGATAGTCCAAGTGCCTGCTAGGTAACCAAAGTAGTCCAAGTGCCCGCTAGGTAACCTAAAAAGTCTAAGTGCCCGCTAAGGAATCTATATAGTCCAAATGCCCGCTAGGGAGCCTGCATAATCCAAATGCCCGCTAGGTAACCTAGATAGTCCAAGGGCCCTCTACGTAACCTACATAGTCCTAGTGCCCCCTAGTTAACCTACATTCTCCAAGTGCCCGCTAGGGAACTTACATAGTCCAAGTGCCCGCTAGGTAACCTAGATAGTCCAACAGCCCTCTAGGTAACCTACATACTCCAAGAACCCGCTAGGCAACGTAGATATTTCAAGTGACAGCTAGGTAACCTAGATAGTCCAAGTGCCCGCTAGGTAACCTGCAAAGTCTAAGTGCCCGCTAGGTTATCTATATAGTCCAAATGCCCGCCTGGGAACCTACATGGTCCAAATGCCCGCTAGGTAACCTAGATAGTCCAAGTGCCCTCTAGTTAACCTAGATAGTCCAAGTGCTCGCTAGTTAACCTACATAGTACAAGGGCCCGCTAGTTGACCTAGATAGTCCAAGTGCCCGCTAGTTAACCTCGATAGTCCAGGTACCCGCTAGGTAACCAAAGTAGTCCAAATGTCCAATAGGGATCCTACATAGTCCAAGTGCCCGCTAGGGAACCTACATAGTCCAAGTGCCCGTTAGTTAACCTAGATAGTCCAAATGCCTGCGAGGTAACCTAGATAGTCCAACAGCCCTCTAGGTAACCTACATACTCCTAGAACCCGCTAGGCAACATAGATAGTTAAAGTGCCAGCTAGGTAACCTAGATAGTCCAAGTGCCTGCTAGGTAACCTACAAAGTCTAAGTGCCCACTAGGTTATCTATATAGTCCAAATGCCCGCCTGGGAACCTATATAGTCCAAGTGCCCGCTAGGTAACCTAGATAGTCCAAGTGCCCTCTAGTTAACATAGATCATCCAAGTGCCCGCTAGTTAACCCACATAGTCCAAGGTCCGCTAGTTAACCTAGATAATCCAAGTGCTCGCTAGTTAACCTACATAGTACAAGGGCCCGCTAGTTGACCTAGATAATCCAAGTGCCCGCTAGTTAACCTAGATAGTCCAAGTGCCCGCTAGGTAATCAAAGTAGTCCAAATGTCCAATAGGGATCCTACATAGTCCAAGTGCCCGCTAGGTAACCTACTTAGTCCAAGTGCCCGTTCGTTAACCTAGATAGTCCAAGTGCCTGCTAGGTAACCTATACTGTCCAAGTGCCCGCAAGGTTACCTACATAGTCCAAGTGCCCGTTCGTTAACCTAGATAGTGCAAGTGCCCGCTAGGAAACCTACATAGTCCAAGGGCCCGCTAGGTAACCTTGATAGTCCAAGTGTCCGCTAGGTAACCTAGAGTCCAAGTGCTCGCTATTTAACCTACATAGTCCAAGTGCCCGCTATGTAACCTAGATAGTCAAAGTGCCCATTAGGTAACCTAGATAGTCCAAGTGCCCGTTACCTAACCTAGATAGTCCAAGTGCCCACTAGGCAACCTACATTGTCCAAGAGCCCATTCGTTAGCCTAGAAGTCCAAGTGCCCGCTAGGTAACCTAGACAGTCCAAGTGCCCGCTAGGTTACCTGCATATTCCAAGTGCCCGTTCGTCAACCTAGATAGTCCAGTTGCCCACTAGGTAACCTACATAGTCCAAGTGCCCGCTAGGTAACCTATATAGTCCAAGTGCCCGCTAGGTAACCTAGATAGTCCAAGGGCTCACTTGTTAACTTTGATAGTCCAAGTGCCCGCTAGTTAACCTATATTGTCCAAGTGCCTGCTCGTTAACCTACATATCCAAGAGTCCACTAGTTAACCTAGATAGTCCACGTGTGCTCTAGTTAACCTACATAGTCCAAGTGCCCGCTAGTTAACCTATATACCAAGTGCCCGCTTCGTAACCTAGATAATCCAAGGGCACGCTAGTTAACCTACTTAGTCCAAGAGCCCGCTAGGCAACCTAGATAGTCCAAGTGCCCGCTAAGGAACCTACATAGTCCAAGTGCACGCTAGTTAACCTAGATATTCCAAGTGCCCGCTAGTTATCCTAGATAGTCCAAGTGCCTGCTAGGTAACCTACATAGTGCAAGTGTCCGCTAGTTAAACTAGATAGTTCAAGTACCCGCTAGGTAACCTAGATCGTCCTAGGGCCCCCTAGTTAGCCTACATAGTCCAAGTGCACGCTAGGTAACCTAGATAGTCCAAGTGCCCGTTCGGTAACCTAGATAGTCCAAGAGCCCTTTAGGGAACCTAGATAGTCCAAGGGCCCGCTAGTAAACCTACATAGTCCATGGGCCCGCTAGTTAACCTACATAGTGAAAGTGTCCGCTAGTCAACCTACATATTCCAAGTGCCCCCTAATTAACCTACATAATCTAAGTTCCCGTTAGGTAACCTAGGTAGTCCAAGGGCCTGCTAGTTGACCAATATAGTCCAAGTGCCAGCTAGGTAACTTAGATAGTACAAGTGCCCGCTAGGGAATCTAGATAGTCCAAGTGCACGCTAGTTAACCTAGATAGTCCAAGTGTCCGCTAGTTAACCTACACAGTCCAAATGCCCGCTAGTTAACCTATATACCAAGTGCCCGCTACGTAACCTAGATAGTCCAAGGGCACTCTAGTTAACCTACATAGTACAAGTGCACGCTAGGCAACCTAGATTGTCCCAGTGCCCGCTAAGGAACCTACATAGTCCAAGTGCACGCTAGTTAACTTAGATAGTCCAAGTGCCCGCTAGTTAACCTAGATAGTCCAAGTGCCTGCTAGGTAACCTACATAGTGCAAGTGTCCGCTAGTTAAACTAGATAGTTCAAGTACCCGCTAGGTAACCTAGATCGTCCTAGGGCCCCCTAGTTAGCATACATAGTCCAAGTGCCCGCTAGGTAACCTAGATAGTCCAAGTGCCCGTTCGGTAACCTAGATAGTCCAAGTGCCCTTTAGGGAACCTAGATAGTCCAAGGGCCCGCTAGTAAACCTACATAGTCCATTGGCCCGCTAGTTAACCTACATAGTGCAAGTGTCCGCTAGTTAACCTACATATTCCAAGTGCCCCCTAATTAACCTACATAATCTAAGTTCCCGTTAGGTAACCTAGGTAGTCCAAGGGCCTGCTAGTTGACCTATATAGTCCAAGTGCCAGCTAGGTAACTTAGATAGTACAAGTGCCCGCTAGGGAATCTAGATAGTCCAAGTGCATGCTAGTTAACCTAGATAGTCCAAGTGTCCGCTAGTTAACCTACACAGTCCAAGTGCCCGCTCGTTAACCTATATACCAAGTGCCCGCTACATAACCTAGATAGTCCAAGGGCACTCTAGTTAACCTACATAGTACAAGTGCACGCTAGGCAACCTAGATTGTCCCAGTGCCCGCTAAGGAACCTACATAGTCCAAGTGCACGCTAGTTAACTTAGATAGTCCAAGTGCCCGCTAGTTAACCTAGTTAGTGCAAGTGCCTGCTAGGTAACCTACATAGTGCAAGTGTCCGCTAGTTAACCTAGATAGTTCTAGTACCCGCTACGCAACCTAGATCGTCCAAGGGCCCCCATAGTTAGCCTACATAGTCCAAGTGCCCGCTAGGTAACCTAGATAGTCCAAGTGCCCTTTAGGGAACCTACATAGTCCAAGGGCCCGCTAGTAAACCTACATAGTCCATGGGCCCGCTAGTTAACCTACATAGTGCAAGTGTCCCCTAGTTAACCTACATATTCCAAGTGCCCCCTAGTTAACCTACATAATCTAAGTTCCCGTTAGCTAACCTAGGTAGTCCAAGGGCCCGCTAGTTGACCTACATAGTCCAAGTACCAGCTAGGTAACCTAGATAGTACAAGTGTCCGCTTGGGAACCTACATAGTCCAGTGCACGCTAGTTAACCTAGATAGTCCAAGTGCCCGCTAGTTATCCTAGATAGTCCAAGTGCCTGCTAGGTAACCTACATAGTGCAAGTGTCCGCTAGTTAAACTAGATAGTTCAAGTACCCGCTAGGTAACCTAGATCGTCCTAGGGCCCCCTAGTTAGCCTACATAGTCCAAGTGCCCGCTAGGTAACCTAGATAGTCCAAGTGCCCGTTCGGTAACCTAGATAGTCAAAGTGCCCTTTAGGGAACCTAGATAGTCCAAGGGCCCGCTAGTAAACCTACATAGTCCATGGGCCCGCTAGTTAACCTACATAGTGCAAGTGTCCGCTAGTTAACCTACATTTTCCAAGTGCCCCCTAATTAACCTACATAATCTAAGTTCCCGTTAGGTAACCTAGGTAGTCCAAGGGCCTGCTAGTTGACCTATATAGTCCAAGTGCCAGCTAGGTAACTTAGATAGTACAAGTGCCCGCTAGGGAATCTAGATAGTCCAAGTGCACGCTAGTTAACCTAGATAGTCCAAGTGTCCGCTAGTTAACCTACACAGTCCAAGTGCCCGCTAGTTAACCTATATACCAAGTGCCCGCTACGTAACCTAGATAGTCCAAGGGCACTCTAGTTAACCTACATAGTACAAGTGCACGCTAGGCAACCTAGATTGTCCCAGTGCCCGCTAAGGAACCTACATAGTCCAAGTGCACGCTAGTTAACTTAGATAGTCCAAGTGCCCGCTAGTTAACCTAGATAGTCCAAGTGCCTGCTAGGTAACCTACATAGTGCAAGTGTCCGCTAGTTAACCTAGATAGTTCTAGTACCCGCTACGTAACCTAGATCGTCCAAGGGCCCCCATAGTTAGCCTACATAGTCCAAGTGCCCGCTAGGTAACCTAGATAGTCCAAGTGCCCTTTAGGGAACCTACATAGTCCAAGGGCCCGCTAGTAAACCTACATAGTCCATGGGCCCGCTAGTTAACCTACATAGTGCAAGTGTCCCCTAGTTAACCTACATATTCCAAGTGCCCCCTACTTAACCTACATAATCTAAGTTCCCGTTAGCTAACCTAGGTAGTCCAAGGGCCCGCTAGTTGACCTACATAGTCCAACTACCAGCTAGGTAACCTAGATAGTACAAGTGTCCGCTAGGGAACCTAGATAGTCCAAGTGCATGTTAGCTAACCTCGATAGTCCAAGTGGTGGCTAGGTAACCTACATAGTCCAAGTGCCCGTTCGTTAACATAGATAATCCAAGTGACCGCTAGGTAACCTAGACAGTCTAAGTGCCCGCTAGTTAACCTACATAGTCCAAGTGCCCGATAGGGAACCTACATAGTCCAAGTGCCCGCTAGGCAACCTACATAGTCCAAGTGCCCGTTAGTTAACCTAGATAATCAAAGTGCCTGCTAGGTAACTTAGATAGTCCAAGTGCCCACTAGGTAACCTACATAGTCCAAGTTCCCGCTTGGTAACTTTAATAGTCCAAAAGCCCGCTAGGGAAACTACATATTCCAAGTGCCCGCTAGTTAACTTAGATAGTCCAAGTGCCTACTAGTAAACCTACATAATCCATGGGCCCGCTAGTTAACCTACATAGTGCAAGGGCCCGCTATTTAACCTAGATCGTGCAAGTGTCCACTAGTTAACCTACATAGTCCAAGTGCCCGCTAGTTAACCTACATAGTCCAAGTGCCCGCTAGGGATCCTTCATATTCCAAGTGCCTGCTAGGTAACCTAGATAGTCCAAGTGGCTGCTCGGTAACCTACAAAGTCTAAGTGCCCGCTAGGTTATCTATATAGTCCAAATGCCCGCCTGGGAACCTACATGGTCCAAACCCGTTAGGTAACCTAGATAGTCCAAGTGCCCTCTAGTTAACCTAGATCTTCCAAGGTCCGCTAGTTAACCTAGATAGTCCAAGTGCTCGCTAGTTAACCTACATAGTACAAGGGCCCGCTAGTTGACCTAGATAGTCCAAGTGCCCGCTAGTTAACCTAGATAGTCCAAGTGCCCGCTAGGTAACCAAATTAGTCCAAATGTCCAATAGGGATCCTACATAGTCCAAGTGCCCGATAGGGAACCTACATAGTCCAAGTGCCCGTTAGTTAACCTAGATAGTCCAAGTGCCCGCTAGGTAACCTAGATAGTCCAACAGCCCTCTAGGTAACCTACATACTCCAAGAACCCGCTAAGCAACATAGATAGTTAAAGTGCCAGCTAGGTAACCTAGATAGACCAAGTGCCTGCTAGGTAACCTACAAAGTCTAAGTGCCCACTAGATTATCTATATAGTCCAAATGCCCGCCTGGGAACCTACATAGTCCAAGTGCCCGCTAGGTAACCTAGATAGTCCAAGTGCCCTCTAGTTAACCTAGATCGTCCAAGTGCCCGCTAGTTAACCTACATAGTCCAAGGGCCCGCTAGTTAACCCACATAGTCCAAGGTCCTCTAGTTAACCTAGATAGTCCAAGTGCTCGCTAGTTAACCTACATAGTACAAGGGCCCGCTAGTTGACCTAGATAGTCCAAGTGCCCGCTAGTTAACCTAGATAGTCCAAGTGCCCGCTAGGTAACCAAAGTAGTCCAAATGTCCAATAGGGATCCTACATAGTCCAAGTGCCCGCTAGGGAACCTACATAGTCCAAGTGCCCGTTAGTTAACCTAGATAGTCCAAGTGCCTGCTAGGTAACCTAGATAGTCCAACAGCCCTCTAGGTAACCTACATACTCCAAGAACCTGCTAGGCAACATAGATAGTTAAAGTGCCAGCTAGGTAACCTAGATAGTCCAAGTGCCTGCTAGGTAACCTACAAAGTCGAAGTGCCCGCTAGGTTATCTATATAGTCCAAATGCCCGCCTGGGAACCTACATGGTCCAAATGCCCGCTAGGTAACCTAGATAGTCCAAGTGCCCTCTAGTTAAATTAGATCGTCCAAGTGCCCGCTAGTTAACCCACAAAGTCCAAGGTCCGCTAGTTAACCTAGATAGTCCAAGTGCTCGCTAGTTAACCTACATAGTACAAGGGCCCGCTAGTTGACCTAGATAGTCCAAGTGCCCGCTAGTTAACCTCGATAGTCCAAGTGCCCGCTAGGTAACCAAAGTAGTCCAAATGTCCAATAGGGATCCTACATAGTCCAAGTGCCCGCTAGGGAACCTACATAGTCCAAGTGGCCGTTAGTTAACCTAGATAGTCCAAATGCCTGCGAGGTAACCTAGATAGTCCAACAGCCCTCTAGGTAACCTACATACTCCTAGAACCCGCTAGGAAACATAGATAGTTAAAGTGCCAGCTAGGTAACCTAGATAGTCCAAGTGCCTGCTAGGTAACCTACAAAGTCTAAGTGCCCACTAGGTTATCTATATAGTCCAAATGCCCGCCTGGGAACCTACATAGTCCAAGTGCCCGCTAGGTAACCTAGATAGTCCAAGTGCCCTCTAGTTAACATAGATCGTCCAAGTGCCCGCTAGTTAACCCACATAGTCCAAGGTCCGCTAGTTAACCTAGATAGTCCAAGTGCTCGCTAGTTAACCTACATAGTACAAGGGCCCGCTAGTTGACCTAGATAGTCCAAGTGCCCGCTAGTTAACCTAGATAGTCCAAGTGCCCGCTAGGTAACCAAAGTAGTCCAAATGTCCAATAGGGATCCTACATAGTCCAAGTGCCCGCTAGGTAACCTACTTAGTCCAAGTGCCCGTTCGTTAACCTAGATAGTCCAAGTGCCTGCTAGGTAACCTATATTGTCCAAGTGCCCGCAAGGTTACCTACATAGTCCAAGTGCCCGTTCGTTAACCTAGATAGTGCAAGTGCCCGCTAGGAAACCTACATAGTCCAAGGGCCCGCTAGGTAACCTTGATAGTCCAAGTGCCCGCTAGGTAACCTAGAGTCCAAGTGCTCGCTATTTAACCTACATAGTCCAAGTGCCCGCTATGTAACCTAGATAGTCAAAGTGCCCATTAGGTAACCTAGATAGTCCAAGTGCCCGTTACCTAACCTAGATAGTCCAAGTGCCCTCTAGGCAACCTACATTGTCCAAGAGCCCATTCGTTAACCTAGAAGTCCAAGTGCCCGCTAGGTAACCTAGACAGTTCAAGTGCCCGCTAGGTTACCTGCATATTCCAAGTGCCCGTTCGTCAACCTAGATAGTCCAGTTGCCCACTAGGTAACCTACATAGTCCAAGTGCCCGCTAGGTAACCTATATAGTCCATGTGCCCGCTAGGTAACCTAGATAGTCCAAGGGCTCACTTGTTAACTTTGATAGTCCAAGTGCCCGCTAGTTAACCTATATTGTCCAAGTGCCTGCTCGTTAACCTACATAGTCCAAGAGTCCACTAGTTAACCTAGATAGTCCACGTGTCCTCTAGTTAACCTACATAGTCCAAGTGCCCGCTAGTTAACCTATATACCAAGTGCCCGCTACGTAACCTAGATAATCCAAGGGCACGCTAGTTAACCTACATAGTCCAAGAGCCCGCTAGGCAACCTAGATAGTCCAAGTGCCCGCTAAGGAACCTACATAGTCCAAGTGCACGCTAGTTAACCTAGATAGTCCAAGTGCCCGCTAGTTAACCTAGATAGTCCAAGTGCCTGCTAGGTAACCGACATAGTGCAAGTGTCCTCTAGTTAACCTACATATTCCAAGTGCCCGCCAGTTAACATAGATAGTCCAAGTGCCCGCTAGGGAACGTACATAGGCCAAATTCCCGCTAGGGAACGTACTTATTCCAAGTGCCCGCTAGGTAACTTAGATAGTGCAAGTGTCCACTAGTTAACTTAGATAGTTCTAGTACCCGCTAGGTAACGTCGATCGTTCAAGGGCCCCCTAGTTAGCCTACATAGTCCAAGTGCCCGCTAGATAACCTAGATAGTTCAAGTGCCCGTTCGGTAACCAAGATACCCCAAGTGCCCTTGAGGGAACCTAGATAGTCCAAAGGCCCGCTAGTAAACCTACATAGTCCATGGGCCCGCTAGTTAACCTACATAGTGCAAGTGTCCGCTAGTTAACCTACAAATTCCAAGTGCCCCCTAGTTAAACTACATAATCTAAGTGCCCGTTAGCTCACCTAGGTAGTATAAGGGCCCGCTAGTTGACCTACATAGTCCAAGTGCCAGCTAGGTAACCTAGATAGTACAAGTGCCCGCTAGGGATCCTAGATAGTCCAAGTGCCTGTTAGCTAACCTAGATAATCCAAGTGCCCGCTAGGTAACCTAGACAGTCCAAGTACCTGCTAGTTAACCTACATAGTCCAAGTGCCCGATAGGGAACCTACATAATCCAAGTGCCCGCTAGGGAACCTACATAGTCCAAGTGCCCGCTAGGCAACCTACATAGTCCAAGTGCCCGTTATTTAACCTAGATAGTCAAAGTGCCTGCTAGGTAACCTACATAGTCCAAGTGCCCGATAGGGAACCTACATAATCCAAGTGCCCGCTAGGGAAACTACATAGTCCAAGTTCCCGCTTGATAACCTTAATAATCCAAATGCCCGCTAGGGAAACTACATAGTCCAAGGGCCCGCTAGTTAACCTAGATAGTCCAAGTGCCTGCTAGTAAACCTACATAATCCATGGGCCCGCTAGTTAACCTACATAGTGCAAGGGCCCGCTAGTTAACCTAGATCGTGCAAGTGTCCGCTAGTTAACGTACATAGTCCAAGTGCCCGCTAGTTAACCTAGATAGTCCAAGTGCCCGCTAGGGATCCTTCATAATCCAAGTGCCTGCTAGGTAACCTAGATAGTCCAAGGGCCCGCTAGTTAACCTAGATAGTCCTCGTGACCGTTAGTTAACCTAGATAGTCTAAGTGCCCACTAGGGGATGTACATAGTCCAAGTGCCCGCTAGGTAACCTAGATAGTCCCAGTGCGCGCTAGTTAACTTACATAGTCCAAGTGCCTGATAGGGAACCTACATAATCCAAGTGCCCGCTAGGTAACCTACATAGTCCAAGTGACCGCTAGGTAACCTACATAGTCCAAGTGCCCGTTAGTTAACCTAGATAATCAAAGTGCCTGCTACGTAACTTAGATAGTCCAAGTGCCCACTAGGTAACCTACATAGTCCAAGTTCCCGCTAGGGAACGTACTTATTCCAAGTGCCCGCTAGGTAACTTAGATAGTGCAAGTGCCCGCTAGTTAACCTAGATAGTTCTAGTACCCGCTAGGTAACCTCGATCGTTCAAGGGCCCCCTAGTTAGCCTACATAGTCCAAGTGCCCGCTAGATAACCTAGATAGTTCAAGTGCCCGTTCGGTAACCAAGATACCCCAAGTGCCCTTGAGGGAACCTAGATAGTCCAAAGGCCCGCTAGTGAAACTACATAGTCCATGGGCCCACTAGTTAACCTACATAGTGCAAGTGTCCGCTAGTTAACCTACAAATTCCAAGTGCCCCCTAGTTCAACTACATAATCTAAGTGCCCGTTAGCTAACCTAGGCAGTATAAGGGCCCGCTAGTTGACCTATATAGTCCAAGTGCCAGCTAGGTAACCTAGATAGTACAAGTGCCCGCTAGGGATCCTAGATAGTCCAAGTGCCTGTTAGCTAACCTAGATAATCCAAGTGCCTGCTAGGTAACCTAGACAGTCCAAGGGCCCGCTAGTTAACCTAGATAGTCCAAGTGCCTGCTAGTAAACCTACATAATCCATGGGCCCGCTAGTTAACCTACATAGTGCAAGGGCCCGCTAGTTAACCTAGATCGTGCAAGTGTCCGCTAGTTAACCTACATAGTCCAAGTGCCCGCTAGTTAACCTAGATAGTCCACGTGCCACTAGGGGAAGTACATAGTCCAAGTGCCCGCTAGGTAAGCTAGATAGTCCAAGTGCGCGCTAGGGTATGTACATAGTCCAAGGGCCTGCCAGGAAACCTAGATAGTCCAAGGGCCCGCTAGTTAACCTACATTGTTCAAGGTCTGCTAGTTAACCTAGATAGTAAAAGTGCCCGCTAGGTAACCTAGACAGTCCAAGTGCCCGCTAGGTACCTACGTAGTCCAAGTGCCCTTTCGTTAACCTAGATAATCCAAGTGCCCGCTAGGTAACCTACATAGTCCAGGGGACCGCTAGGTAACCTAGATAGTCCAAGTGCCCGCTAGGTAACCTAGATAGTCAAAGTGCCCTTTAGGTAACCTACATAGTCCAAGTGCCAGCTAGGTAACCTAGATAGTGAAAGTGCCCGTTAGGTAACCTAGATAGTCCAAGTGCCTGCTAGGTAACCTAGATAGTCAAGTTCCCGCTAGGTAACCTAGATAGTCCAAGTGCCCGTAACCTAACCTAGATAGTCCAAGTGCCCGCTAGGCAACATACATAGTCCAAGTGCCCGTTCGTTAACCTAGAAATCCAAGTGCGCGCTATGTAACCTAGACAGTCCAAGTGCCGCTAGGTTACCTGCATAGTCCAAGTGCCCTTTCGTTAACCTAGATAGTCCAAGTGCCTGCTAGGTAACCTACATAGTCCAAGTACCCGTTCGTTAACCTTGATAGTCCAAGTGCCCGCTAGGTAACCTATATAGTCCAAGTGCCCGGTAGTTAACCTAGATCGTCCAAGTGCCCGCTAGTTAACCTACATAGTCCAAGTGCCAGCTAGGTAACCTAGATAGTGAAAGTGCCCGTTAGGTAACCTAGATAGTCCAAGTGCCTGCTAGGTAACCTACATTGTCCAAGTTCCCGCTAGGTTACTTAGATAGTCCAAGTGCCTGCTAGTAAACCTACATAATCCATGGCCCGCTAGTTAACCTATATAGTACAAGGGCCCACTAGTTAACCTAGATCGTCCAAGTGCCCGCTAGTTAACCTACATAGTCCAAGTGCCAGCTAGGTAACCTAGATAGTGAAAGTGCCCGTTAGGTAACCTAGATAGTCCAAGAGCCTGCTAGGTAACCTACATTGTCCAAGTTCCCGCTAGGTTACTTAGATAGTCCAAGTGCCCGTTAGCTAACCTAGATAGTCCAAGTGCCTGCTAGGCAACATACATAGTCCAAGTGCCCGTTCGTTAACCTAGAAGTCCAAGTGCCCGCTATGTAACCTAGACAGTCCAAGTGCCCGTTCGTTAACCTAGATAGTTCAAGTGCCCGCTAGGGAACCTACATAATCCAAGTGCCCGCTAGACCACCTACATTGTCCAAGTGCCCGTTAGTTAACGTAGATAGTCAAAGGGCCTGCTAGGTAACTTAGATAGTCCAAGTGCTCGCTAGGTAAGCTAGATAGTCTAAGTGCCCGCTAGGTAACCTAGATAGTCCAAATGCCCGCTAGGGAAGCTACATAGTCCAAGTGCCCGCTAGTTTGCCTAGATAGTCCAAGTGCCTGCTAGTAAACCTACATAATCCATGGCCCGCTAGTTAACCTATATAGTACAAGGGCCCACTAGTTAACCTAGATCGTGTAAGTGTCCGCTAGTTAACCTACATAGTCCAAATGCCCGCTAGTTAACCTATATACCAAGTGCCCGCTACGTAACCTAGATAGTCCAAGGGCACGCTAGTTAACCTACATAGTACAAGTGCCTGCTAGGCAACCTAGATTGTCCAAGTGCCCGCTAAGGAACCTACATAGTCCAAGTGCACGATAGTTAACCTAGATAGTCCAAGT